>NC_134359.1:30225905-30240905 GCF_048569485.1 Anomaloglossus baeobatrachus
TTTTAAATAATCTATGAACATTCTATCAATCCCTCTATCCCTCTATCTATCTATCCATCCCTCTATCTATCTATCTATCTATCTATCCATCTATCTATCAATCTATCTATCTATCTATCCCCTATAAAGCTATCCCCTACCTATCTATCTATCTATCTATCCCTCTATCTATCCTTCTATCGATCTATCAATCTACCCCCTATATATCTATCCCCTACCTATCTTATCTATCCCTTTATCTATCCTTCTATCCATCTATCTATCCATCTATCATCTATCTATCTATCCCTCGTTCTATCCATCTATCCCTCTATCTATCCATCTATCTATCTATCTATCCCCTATATATCTATCCCCTACCTATCTATCCCTCTATCAATCAATCTAATAATCTATCCATCTATCTATCTATCTATCCCCTACATATCTATCCCTCTATCTATCCTTCTATCTATCTATGTAGCTCTATCCTCTATGTATCTATTTATCTGTAAGCATATATATAACTTTTATTGCATCCTCATATGATATAAGCTCAGATATTCCTAAATAATCAAGGAGAGAAACACACAATTTAGCTTTACATTTACTCCAACGTTCCAAATCCTCTGTCCACAATGGATACAATATATAACTCCTAGGTATCAAAATAAACATACTACCTCTATTCAACACAAGTAAACTTATTTTTTTTTTTACTATTTCATTCTCAGGTATCAAAAGCTCCAATCTTTGCAATAACTACAAGATGTAAACTTCATATCACACATTCCCCCATACGCAGGTGTGCACCGAAGTCTTATGCGAGTGCAAAATTCTTTCAAAAGCTCCTTACACCTTGTGCTGCAAGTCTTGTACTTACACAACATCTTTCTTTTTAAACGAGAAAGGAAATATGACCAATTATCAGAAGAAAAAAAAAAAGATAAACCACAAACCATGTGATGTAGACAGATGACACACAGTACACCTATGAAGCCTGACCTGCAGCCAGTATAGCAGAGGTGAAAACTTTAATAAAAAATAAAAAAATAAAAAAGCAGCATTTTACAACTCCTTTTTCTGATACAATCCTTGACTTTGTTGTGCAGTTGTTATCAGCAGCAGTAACAGCAGCAGCACCAGGCTCTGCTAATGCCCCACATACACAGAGTGGATACAAAATCAATAACCAACATTTAATAAAATGGACTCAGGGAACAGAAGTGGGAAACATTACATGTAATTGTAGCCTGGGCTCAGTCATTCTGGAGAGATGGGAGGTCTTGGCTATGGAGGACCACCTTATAAACTGACAGACAAGCCTGAGCCAGTGGTCTGTGACTGGACAGGGTGCCTATATTTTTTAATTACTAAAGATAAACAAATAGATCAAAGCAATGAAGGAGGGAGGGTAGATGTTCCTTGTTATACTAGAATCCCTATCTCACACCCCACGTTGACCACAGCAGGGTCTCAAACGTAAAATGATCCCCCCCAATAAAATCATCCATTAAAACTGAGCAAGCGGGTTAATAGCAATATAATGGATACGGATTAAAAATCCACTGACCATTCATTAAAGCTCTTATATTTTATAAAAAGTTTACTTGAAGTGTGAAGAAGTAGGAAGTATAGGAGTGTGTAGTGAGAAAAGGAAAGTATAGGAGTGTGTAGTGAGAAAAGGAAAGTATAGGAGTGTGTAGTGAGAAAGGAAAACTGTCTTCTTAGGACCACTATAGCTATAGTAATGGTTTGGGGTAAGGGAGATGCAGAGGCAAGCACCCTGTGGCCACCATTGTGCTGATTTCCAAAATATTAGCTCAGCAATGGAGGCTACTCTGTGGAGCAGAACCCCCTTTATAGTGTGGCATCCCCTCCTCCCATACACATGAAAGCTCTGGGTGATTGTGACAAACAAGAAGCAAAAAGTGACAAAGCTGCTATCTGCCAGGACAGGGAAGATCGGGGAGAAATAGCAATCTGGCTTGGACCGGGGTGGCTGGATGGAGCTGGTGCCTTAGACCGAGGGAGGGGGCTCTGATAGCCCTGCATGGAGAGCAGCTGCTGGGGGAAGCCTTGTGCTGTGAGCCCTGCAGAGCTGGAGAAGAAAGGGAATCTTGCACAGTGTCACTGCTGAGCTGCTTCCACGAACCGTTATGTGAGAGACACAGACTTTTGTGAGCAGAAAGTTTCAGCATGAAAAGCAAAAAGAAGCCCCCCAACTCCCAGCCCTACTCCACTCCCAGCCCGGATCAGGGGGGACCCACAGACCACACACACCCCAAGCTGAGACCCCTCTCTCACACTTAGAGGGGCGATCTCCCTGCAAGAAGCAAAGCTCAAGACCTCAGCCCCTCACCCTCAACTACTCAACTCTCGCACAAAGACGCACCGACCCTCTCCAGATGCAGGGGAAGGGGGTCTCCAGCAGTCCTTACCGTTTTTCCTCCTTGGATTGGCTTGTTTTCGCCTCTTACACCTGGGGCCATCCGCCATCATCTGCTTCATTGATAACAGTGGATCAGAAGCTAGTTCTCATGGACTCGACTGTATATCAGCAGCACGCAGACTCTATCAACCAAACACAGCACAGTGTGGGCATTGGTAGATCCCATTTAAACACAGGGCGCCAAATAATGCCCCAAAGACCCTTCTCTGGCTTCTTCAAGGGTCTCTCTCCCCTTTCACCCTCTGCTTTGCAATGATCTCCTCTCCGTTGTCTTAAGGGTTGCACCAGATAAGAGAAGAATTACATCTTGCAATCATGAGTCAAAGCTTCCCCTGCATCCTCAGCCAGATCTTTGCACAACTTTGGGTGTTGAGTGTAATGGGATATACAGATCCTTGGATAGTAGTGACTGTAATTAAGCCTTGGGAACTCAGAGGCAGAGACACTGACACCCAGGCTGGAGGCTGCGACCACATGTACTGGCAGAAGTCTGTGCAGGAACCAGAGTGTCCCCCTCTATAGCAGCCCTGGCTGTAGTGTCCACATAGAATGTAAGTGAAGGGGATTGCACCGTTATTCTGTAGGGTCTTGTTTTAGGGGGTGTAAACTTTTATGTGTAAAAAAAAAAAAGTTACATTTTAGATTGTATCTGTCAAAATGTTGGGGAGGGAGATAAAGCTAGCTTTAAAGGGGGGCTTATGGAACAGATGTAACCCTTAAGACAAGGACAATTAACCCTTCCTGTACAGAATGTTAGCCCAGATAACCCCTTAGCCAATTCTATCACCTTGGCACGTTTTTCACTTTACCAGGACAAACATTTTCAAAAGTGTCAATGAAAGTTTACAAATAATGTGGATTCTTATAAACATAGATTCCCAAACAAATGACGCACGCTCACTCACACTCACACTCACACTCAACCCATACCAGGAAGATGTGTGTGTGTGTGTGTTAAAGCAAACAAACAATGTAACAAAAAACAAACTTTACATAAACACCAGCCAATATTAGAAAACTACACAGTGAAATGATGGTCAGACACAATCCAACTTTTTTCCCTAGGAAAATGCTTGCAATATTTTTCATGTGCATGGAATTTACACCCAAAAAATAAAATCACACACCACACAGGATTAATCTACCTAAAGGTGTCTTAAAAATAGTGTAAAATATGAAAAAAATGAATAAAAATAAAAAAAAAATAAAATCACACACCACACTGGATTAATCTACCTAAAGGTGTCTTAAAAATAATCTAAAATATGAAAAAAAAATGAAAAAAAATAATAAATAAATAAAATCACACACCACACTGGATTATCAACCTAAAGGTGTCTTAAAAAGAGTGTAAAATATGAAAAAAAAAGACAAAAAGTAAATAAAATCACACACCACACAGGATTAATCTACCTAAAGGTGTCTTTAAAAATAGTCTAAAATATGAAAATAAATAAAAAAAAAATACAAAATAAATAAAATCACACACCACACAGGATTAATCTACCTAAAAGTGTCTTTAAAAATAGTCTAAAATATGAAAATAAATGAAAAAAAAAATACAAAATAAATAAAATAAAATCACACACCACACTGGATTAATCTACCTGAAGGTGTCTTAAAAATAGTGTAAAATAGGAAAAAAAAATAATAAAATAAATGCAACAATGTATCAAAAATGTGACTTGAGCAAGAAGATAGAATAAAAAAAAAATCAAAATAAAATACAGAAATGAAACTCGCTCAATAAACAGTAAAAAAAAAGCCCTGAGAAGAGTAAAGTGTTTCTGGGAAGACTAAAGTCACAAGATGAACTAAAAACAGAATTTATGTAAATATTTCTCAGGGTGAAGTGATTAGAAAACTTTGAGGAGATACATATGTTGCATTGAAGTGTTATTTGTAATAATCTATATGTGATGTGCTTCTATTACCTGCAATAACAGGTAGAAGGGAGGACAAGCATGCTGAGGGGCTCCAGCTCTGTCTGGGGGGGATCTGGATAAAATACAGAAATGAGTCACCTACCTTTAAAGTCTTGTGGGCAGTTGGGTAGAGGAGCTGGAAAGGGACATGAAGAAGTGGTCGAGCTGCTGTATGAGAAGATGGTGGTGACAGTAGCTCCTCAGAAGGTAGTAGAAGGCCAGGCAGGCAGGGGAGGTGAGGAGGAACCGTTATTCCTGCTGGGCAGGTTAGGACTGATCTCTTACTGCCACTTCAGGAAACACAGACCTGGGGACGGACTGACGTGTTACGCTTTTCCTAATGACATTTTTTTCTTGTTGGTGGAGGAGACCCTGCTACTCACGCCACCTATCTTTATGGGGAGGGATAATTGAGCACCAAACGTGAGCATCATTTGCAAACGTGATTACTAAGTTTCTCCCTCTCTGGGAAAGGATCTGGGATAGATTATACCTTGAAGCCTCAGCAAAAGCTTAGGAGAAAAATTGAAATTCCACCTCCCTTATCCCCCCCACCCCACCACCAAACACTTCTCTCTTCTCCCTTAACTCCCCCCCACCTCACCACCCCACCTCAACTCTTTCTCTCCTCCCTCCCCAACCATCATCAAGTCCTTGCCATCATTATCTTCGTCACTAAATCCTAGTGGATACAAGACTGGAAACATTTTGCACCAATCATGCATCTTCGAACCCAAAGGAACTTCAACTTCCCAAGGCTGCAATGAAGACCCTCAGATTTTGAAGATCGTCTATGGCGAACGCTTCACCGTGGATCCATTTGCTGATTCTGTCCATTATTTACCCCTTTTCTCTGCTGTTTTTGCCTTTGTTTTGTATCTGGTGACCGTTCTATGTTTGTGTTGTGAGTCGTTATATTGTTGTTTTTTTTAAATGAAGATTGATACATTGTTGCACTGATTTAGCCTCGATTTTTTCCCCAAGGTTTAAGGTGGGATGGGGCTTGGAAGAAGTTTTTGAGTGAGTGTTGGATAAATGTGTTCAGATTATATGTGACATGATTCGTGAATGGGGCTCAGTGGTTACAAATGAAGACATGTTCTATGTAGATATTGCATTGTGTTTTTAAACTGTATCCTTAATTGAATCATCAGTCAAAAAAGATTGTGATGTGACGTTGGGTTTCTGGAGCCAATCAGGTCCAAACACAGATATTCCCCACATCTGGAGCAGTCAGGATAGAGGAGCAATATTAACTAATTCAAGTCTGCATCCCAGGGGAGGACACTGAGCTTAAGTGTTTTAACCAGTGATCTGCTGCTGCCTCCTCACTCAGTCCTGAGCAGTTCAGCTGGAAACTCCTGAGCTTTCTGCTAATCTTCTCAACAGGAGGAGAAAAATAATGTGGTTATTTAGGATTGCAAGGAAATCGATTTTTTTTCCTCTTTATATTTTGAATGATTAAGATTGTTTATTTCAAGCTGAAGGAAGCTACATATTAAAAGGGAAATCAATTTAACAGAGAGACTTTTTTAAGAGTTATTTTTACAACTGTGCAGATGTCCAGTGTCTATACATAGATATATGCACCTTAAGTATTTATCTATCTAGAAATCAATCATCTATTATCTATTTGTTTATCTATCTATCTATCTATCTATCTATCCCTCTATCTCTCTATCTATCTATCTATCTATCTCTCCATCTATCTATGTATCCATCTATCCATCCATCCATCTCCATCTATCTATTTATCTATCTATGTATCCCTCTATTTATCAATAATCTATCTAAAAATCAGTCATCTGTTTATTCATCTATCCATCTATTTTTACATCAATCATGTATCTATCTATCTATCAATCATCTATCTATTATCTTTCTAGCGATCATTTATGTATCTATCTATATACCTGTTTATTCATCTATTTATTCATCTATCAATCATTTACCTATTTATCTATTTATTCATCTATCCATCTATCAATCATTTATCTATGTATCTATTTGTTAATCAAACTATTTATCTATCAATTATCCTGTTCATCTATCTATCTATCTATCTATCATTCATCCATCCATCCATCATATATTTATATATTTATAGACAGAAATAAAATATAGATATTAGTATAGTAACTGATTATAAGATATCTGGAGACTATTTAATTTTGTCTATGTATAATATCTATACGTTAATATATCTTTCCATCTATCTATTGATCTATTTATGCATATAGGTATGTGTAATTGTGCTATGTATTCATTATTTGAAGGGGAGCATTTTTAACCTTTTAGATATGTGTACAAAGTAGTCTTCAATTAAATGCATATAACACATAATCTACATACACACACATAGATGTAAGGGTGTGCAATGTGTGTTTTCAGTAAATATGTATCTATTTTCATAAATATTTCTTGTAATACCTACTACACCTGTATATTTCTATCTATCCCTCTATCTATCTATCTATCCCTCTATCTATCTATCTATCTATCTATCTATCTATCTATCCCTCTATCTATCTATCTATCTATCTATCCATCCATCTGTTTCAATACAATGTGAAAGTTTCCTAGTAGTTATGTAACTGATTTGAGTGATTGCACTTCCCTCCTCCATGATACCATTAGCATCTTATTCTGACATATTGATGCTATAAGTCTTGTGAAGTAATTGCTGTATACTATCATGGCTTGTCTGGAGTCAGACATTGCACTGAATGTACAGAATATTTCATCCACATTCACGCTTCACTTTTCTCTTCTGTAAGTAAAATCCCCCGACAAATGAGTGTGAGTTCTGCACTTGTGGAGCAGCTTGGCTTCTCTCAGTGGTCGCCCCTTGTAGACCCCCAGTTGTCCTAACATAACAGCTCCCAGCAGGTCACCGTCATATCAACATGCATGATAGGAGTTGTAGTGTCCCAGCAGCTGGGGGTCCCAGGTCGCAGATCCCCTCTTATACTGGATGATGAGGTCCTACTACAACAAGTCCCACAAATAGAGGAACCGGTGGAGGAGAAGTAACAGACAGCTCTGTATATTCTGCTTCTTCCTTTTTTTCACAGTTGTGCACAGTTGATGATTTTTTACCTTGTGATGACCCAATGTGAGAAGTGCTGTGTGCACAAAAGTGTCCGCAGTGACTATCTGCACCGAGGACAAAAAGCAATGGAAACCGCAGGAGTGTGCACAGCGCCATGTGCGTCATCATCTGACAGTGCAGAGAACACCTCACCTTTCACCCAACTAGGTAGTATTATCTAATTAATTACAAAATATCTATCCACCCATGATCTATCTATCTATCTATCTATTATCTATCCCTCTATCTATCCATCTATCTATCCCTCTATCTATCTATCTATTATCTATCCCTCTATCTATCCCTCTATCTATCTATCTATCTATCTATCTATCTATCTATCTATCTATCTATCTATCTATCTATCTATCTATCTATCTATCTATCCCTCTATCTATCCATCCATCCATCCATCCATCTATCCCTCTATCTATCCATCTATCTATCTATCTATCTATACATCAACCCCTATATCCATCTATCTCTTAATCTATCCATCCATACAGTTCTATAATCACCAGATTTCTCAATAAAACTGCATATATATATATATTGTGTACTTACTGTGAAATTCACTCTAGCTGGACTCATAAAATGACCATTTTACTATCAGGTAGGATTTTTAAAGTAAGTACACCAACCTAACCAGGTGTAAGATGTCTATTTAATAATGTATGCAGTTTGTATTGTATTTTTTTCTTTCCTCCTTGCTTTTTTTCTTTCATTCTGTCTTTCCTTCATTTTTTTTGCCTTTTCCTTCCTTTTCTCTTTCCTGTCTTCCTTCTTTCTCTCTCGCTCTCGTTCTATCTTTCTTTTTTCTCTCTTTCTTTATCTCTCTTTCTTTAATCCTTTCTTTTTCTTTGCTCCTTTATTTCCTTTTTTCTTTATTTCCTTTCTTTCCATCCTTCTTCCCTTCCTTCCTTCCTTCCCTCTCTTTCTGGCTCTTTCCTTCCTTCCTTCCTTCCTTCCTTCCTCCCTTCCTCCCTTCCCTTGCTCAATCTTTCTTTCTTTGAAATTATTTCTTTCGTTCTTTCCTTCATTCTTGCTTTTTTCCCTTCCTACTCTCTTGCTTTCTTTCCTGCGTTCTTTCTTTCTTTCCTTTGTTATTCTCTTTGTTTCTTTTGCTCTTTCCTTCTTTTTTGCTTTTTTCCCCTTCCTTCTCGCTTTCTTGATTTCTTTCCTGTGTTCCTTCTTTCTTTCTTTCTTTCTTTCTTTCTTTCTTTCTTTCTTTCTTTCTTTCTTTCTTTCTTTCTTTCTTTCTTTCCATATATAACAGATTAGTGACACATGAAGGGTCAATTATTCTCAGGGCTGCTCTTTTTTCCCCTCCTGTTGAACTAATGTTTGTTTCCAGATTTTTAGGGCTAATTATCCCAGATTCTGGGACTAGTTTGGTTTTACTAATCCTCATGGATGACTCTAAAGTTGAAAGATAGGAGAAATATGATCTTCTGTGAAATACAATCATATCTTCTGGGCAAACACTGGAATAATGACTAATTCCAGATGAAGGGGGGCGACTGTTGTGCTTGGCTTGCCCTCCACATGCACAGGACCCAGGGTGGAGTGGGGGTGTTGTGGCACTGGGCACAGGCACCACATCTGTGGCAGGAGAGGACCATTCTGGGTCTAGTTGGGCCTGATGGACCCTGGTGACCCCCATCCTCCCCCCTCTCAAACCCTATTTATAAAAACATGTTTGCTGTATCATGGTGAAAAGGAAGTCATTCTTTTGTGTGATGGGTAAATGACAATTGTCAGCTTTTCCACTTCTCCAAATGCACCAAGCACAATGACATGTGAAGAAGACAGAGGAAATGTTCTAATGTAAAACCCCTGCTCAGAAATGTCTGAGAGCCCAGGAAAGAGAAACCCTGAGCATATGTTGGGATCAATAGCTGGGTCTGGACTCATCCATTCTTCTCCCTGCTTTGCAGACATCCCCCCTCCATTATGAGACAGGGTGGGCAGTATGGATGGAGCTGGTTACTATACAGGGACTGGAGTGTGGTGTCTGCTGAGTACATGTCAGACCTGACAGAAGGTGCCTGGGAGCAGCTGTTGCTTCCTCCGCTTGTGACTCACTTGGGAATCCCAGGTCATTCCATACAAGCCCCTAACTCTGTGTTCTCAGTGCTGCAGCCTTCCCCTGCTATATACCCCTGTGTGCCCTCACTGTGCCCAATCATCATTGCAGGCCCCCTCCTCTGCCCTCCCCCCACTCACTCCCTGCTGCACTCAGGGCCCCCTCCCCTGCACTCCCCCCACTCACTCCCTGCTGCACTCAGGGCCCCCTCCCCTGCACTCCCCCCACTCACTCCCTGCTGCACTCAACCCCCCTCCTCTGCACTCCCCCCACTCACTCCCTGCGGCACTCAGGGCCCCCTCCCCTGCACTCCCCCCACTCACTCCCTGCTGCACTCAGGGCCCCCTCCTCTGCACTCCCCCCACTCACTCCCTGCTGCACTCAGGCCCCCTCCTCTGCACCCCCCCACTCACTCCCTGCTGCACTCAGGCCCCCTCCTCTGCACTCCCCCCACTCACTCCCTGCTGCACTCAGGCCCCCTCCTCTGCACTCCCCCCACTCACTCCCTGCTGCACTCAGGCCCCCTCCTCTGCACTCCCCCCACTCACTCCCTGCTGCACTCAGGCTCCCTCCTCTGCACTCCCCCCACTCACTCCCTGCTGCACTCAGGTCCCCTCCTCTGCACTCCCACCACTCACTCCCTGCTGCACTCAGGGCCCCATCCTCTGCACTCCCCCCACTCACTCCTTGTTGCACTCAGGCCCCCTCCTCTGCACTCCCCCCCACTCACTCCCTGCTGCACTCAGGGCCCCCTCCTCTGCACTCCCCCCACTCACTCCCTGCTGCACTCAGGGCCCCTCCTCTGCACTCCCCCCACTCACTCCCTGCTGCACTCAGGGCCCCCTCCCTGTACACAATTATCTGATTAATATCTGCACTCAGTATATTCTGCCTCTATACATCTGCCTGCACTGCTCCCTATGCTCTGGGTGTTTCCAGGATGGACCCCCCCCCACCCTCCAGAAGCAGCACCTCCATATCAAAACAAAACAGCTAAGCTGTAATACCGCACTTGGCCTATAAGTAAGGATGGCGCTGTTTTCATGGAAAAAAAATATATTTTTAACACTTAGATCCAGATTTATAGGGAATTTTCTGCAGCCCCCAGAACAATAGTGACAATGTGATCAGTGCCCCTTTAGTAGTGCCAGGGTGGAGAGCAATTATTGAAACCCTGATATAAAGTAAAAGAATTTGGGGGCTCAAGTGAAATTTCTGACCTCAATGATGGAGGAGATAATAATAATAATAATAATAATATATATTCATTTATATAGCACTGTTAATTCCACAGCACTTTACATACAATGGCAACACTTTCCCCATTGGGGCTCACAATCTAGGTTCCCTGTATGTTTTTTGAGTGTGGGAGGAAACCCACGTAAACACGGGGAGAACATACAAACTCCTTGCAGATGGTGTCCTTGGTGGGATTTGAACCCCGGACCCAGAGCTGCAAGACTGCAGTGACAACCACTGAGCCACCACAAGACTGCAGTGCTAACCACTGAGCCACCATGCCGCCTGGGAGGATAATGGATAAAGTGCAACTAGGGCTCAGGTCAAACCTAAAGGGGCACCTATGCCACATAAGCTGTGATTAGGAAGGTGCCCATACACCTTAGATAGCTGATGGCCGAATGCCCATACACATACACAGGGCTCAGAGGAGCATGCATGTGTCCTCAATGGGTGCAGAGGAGTCAGCAGCTGAGAGACATCACTCGTGAGTACTTCTGTCAATCATCTCTACTAGTAATGATACTGAAATTTAAGATGCTTGATCTTTCGGGGGGTTTTGGGGTACATTGCATTATAATGTAGCTTATTGTTCCTCATATGTCCTGCTCCAGCTCTGTGTGTTGCTTCCCTGTTCCTCGGGTGTACTGGCTCTGGGTCTTGCGTCTCCCTCTGTTCTTCTGTGCATTACTATAATAACCAGCATATACCTCTAATGTCAGGTCCCTAGGCCTTTTAAGGCCGGCTCAGGTGGTGGCATGCTGCCTGAGTATTCAGGTAGTTTGCTAATTGCTGATACTTCCTGACTTGGTTTATACCAACAGAAATCCTGCAACAAATATGTTAATTCAATTCTAAACACAATCACTTATAGACAAGTATAAAAACCCAGGTTTGTCTCTTGATTAACTCAACTTTCTGCTCGGCTCTGGTACATCAAGCCTCAACTGTGTCTCTTGATATACCCAGCTCTGCCAGAGCACTGAGCCCTGCTGTTTCAAGGTGCTTTGCCTAAATACTCAGCTCTGCTATTCCAAGGTGCTCCAGTGCACATCCAAGAATCCATCCTGCATATGCAGCTCTGCTGTTCCAAAGTGCTCCAGTGCACATTCAAGATGGCATTCTGCATACCCAGTTCTCCGGTACCAAGGTGCACCAGTCAGCATCAAAGATGCCATCCTGCATACCCAGATCTGCTGTTCCAAAGTGCTCCAGTGCACATCCAAGATGCCACCCTGCATACCCAGCTCTGCTGTTCCAGAGTAATCCAGTGCATATCCAAGATGGCATCCTGCATACCCAGTTCTCCTGTACCAAGGTGCACCAGTCAACATCAAAGATGCCATCCTGCATATCCAGCTCTGCTGTTCCAAGGTGCTCCAGTGCACATCCAAGATGCCACCCTGCATACCGAGCTCTGCTGTTCCAGGGTGCTCCAGTGCACATCTAAGATGCCACCCTGGATACTCAGCTCTGCTGTTCCAGGGTACTCCAGTGCACATCCAAGATGCCACCCTGCATACCAAGCTCTGCTGTTCCAGGGTGCTCCAGTGCACATCCAAGAAGCCATCCTGCATATCCAGCTCTGTTGTTCCAGGGTTCTGCAGTGCACATCCAAGAAGCCATCCTGCATACCCATCTATGCTGTTCCAAAGTGCTCCAGTGCACATTCAAGATATCATCCTGCATACTCAGCTCTGCTGTTTCAAGGTGCTCCAGTGCACATCGAAGATGCCATCCTGCATACCCAGCTCTGCTGTTCCAAAGTGCTCCAGTGCACATCCAAGAAGCAATCCTGCATACCCAGCTCTGCTGTTCCAGGGTTCTGCAGTGCACATCCAAGAAGCCATCCTGCATACCCATCTATGCTGTTCCAAAGTGCTCCAGTGCACATCCAAGAAGCCATCCTGCATATCCAGCTCTGCTGTTCCAGGGTTCTCCAGTGCACATCCAAGAAGCCATCCTGCATATCCAGCTCTGCTGTTCCAGGGTTCTCCAGTGCACATCCAAGAAGCCATTCTGCATACCCATCTATGCTGTTCCAAAGTGCTCCAGTGCACATTCAAGATATCATCCTGCATACCCAGCTCTGCTGTTCCAAGGTGCTCCAGTGCACATCGAAGATACCGTCCTTCATACCCAGCTCTGCTGTTCCAAGATGCTCCAGTGCATATCCAAGGTGCCATCTTATATAACCATCTCTGCTGTTCCAAGGTGCTCCAGTGCATATCCAAGATGCCATCCTGCATACCCAGCCTAGGTTCCAAGGTGCCCCAACGTCTCCATCCTGGGCTGCACATCCAGACTTGAGATCTAAGTGTCCATCTCACCAGGTGAGCTATAACACTACAACACTCACAGATCAACTCCTCCATGAAAACACACAAGGAGCCAAAATGATCATGAGGTGACAGGGAATCTTATTACATATCCAAAGACTTGCAACTTTTCAGATCCTATGGGTCCCACATGGGGGTCTTAGGATATTTCTGCTTTTTTTTTTCCTCTTTCCCTATGGGTGTATTAGACACTGATAGTAAAAATAACATTTGGGTGGAATTGCTCCTAATGAAGTCTGTGTCCTCATGTCTGGCCTTGGTAAATTTATTGCTGCACCTTGACCTGGCAGAAGGAGACTGAAAGCAGCTGTTATTCTCCTGCCTGTGAAGCACCTATGAGTCCAGGCTGATGGGGACAGCCCTCACTGTGCCTGCCCCATGGATCTGCTGCTTCTGCGCTGATTGCCCATGCACAGCCTGTGTACATACAGCCACTGATTGACCTCCAGCATTCAGGGCTGATGTACAGCTCCCCATAGAGCTCTCATCGCTGGGCTCCTGTGTTCCCACCATGCAGGACCCTCACTTCTGTGGATGGAGACCCCTCCTCACCCCAGGGCTCTACATTTGCGCTGATCCAAAGCAACTAATTACCTGCCGCCCCCAATGCTACAGACAGATAAAGGCTCCTGATTACATGTCAGGGGTCAGCGCAGATTCTGCAGCTCACCGATAACATTTATGTGCAGATTAGGGAAAGCTGCATCTGGGGGGGCTTGTACCTCTGTCCGGGGGTCCCCGGGGAGCAAGCATCTGATTACAAGTAATATGATCCCATAGGTGAACATTGGGGGGGGGGGGGGGGGTGTTATAAAACTGTGAACATGTGAAGAAGTGCCCCCTAATTCCCCGATTGTATTTAACCCTTTTAATAAATTTATGTCAATCATTGTGTGTTTATTATTATAAATATTTATGAGGCTAACTGTTGAGAAATGTAATATGGAAGAAATACAACAGAAATAGCTGTGTACCTATCTATCCACCCATCTGTCTATCTGTCCTTTATCTATCTATCCACCCATCTATTATATTTATATATTTTATCTATCATCTATCTATCTATCCATCTTTGTATCCATCTATCCATCCATCCATCTATCCTTTTATCTATCTAATTATCCCTCTATCTATTTATCCCTCTCTCTATCTATTTTATCTATCATCTATCTATCCATCTATCTATCCATCTATCTATCTATCCATCCACCTATCTTTTTATCTATCCATCTATCTATCCATTTATCTATCTATCCATCCCTCTATCTATCTGTCTATCTATCTATTTTGTATCCTTTGTTTTGTATCGATCTATTTAAAATAAGTAAGAAAGTAATTCAACAATTTTTTTTGCAAAATACACAGACTACTTATTGGACCATAAATTGCAATTGAACATGTTGTCCACTAAGTATATATTATTCCAGAAAAAGGGGGATACAGCAGCACCAATCAAAAAGTGCGGGTACCAGCCACAGAGTCCTATAAAATAAAAACAATTAAAAATTACAGCATTCCCATTTTAAAAAAGTGAAACATTTTATTTATTCCAAATTGTGTACATAGGCTTGGAATAAATATAATTTTTCACTTTTTTTTTTAAATGGGAGTGCTGTCATATTTGTTTCCATCTATCCCTCTATCCTTCCATCCAACCACACATCCATCCACCCACCCATCCATCTATATATCTATCCTTCCATCCATCCACACATCCATCCACCCATCCATCCATCTATATATCTATCCTTCCATCCATCCACCCATCCATCTATATATCTACCCTTCCATCCACCCACCCATCCATCCATATATCTATCCTTCCATCCATCCACCCACCCAATCATCCATATATCTATCCTTCCATCCATCCACCCATCCATCCATCC
>NC_134359.1:30243405-30495905 GCF_048569485.1 Anomaloglossus baeobatrachus
CATCCCATCCACCCATCCATCCTTCCATCCATCCATCCACAAACAAAAGAATACAGCAGCACTATGTAAGCACTAAGATATATAGATATATGCAAACATAGAATATGTAAAATCTAAACCACATTACTTCTATATGGAATATACTTAGATAAATGAAGGTTCTTAGCGCATAATTTGGCCGTTCTTGTTGCCCATCAGCCATCTATCTACTATTTCATATATCACTTACATATAACAATACTTCAAGGCATTCTTATAAGGCATAATATGAGATATGTCCGATATCCATCATATTGATAGGTACACAGTATGATACTGTAGAATGCTTCTGGGTCTGATCCTCAAATTAAAGCTGCAGTCACCTCAGCCCCATGGTTCCTCAGATCCATTACTCCACTATGTAATTTCCTATAATATATATACTAATCCTGGATGGACACATACAATAGTTACTAATCCTTCTCCTTCTCATGCGACTACTCGCCTATTGACCACAATTGTGCAATGATCAATCATGGCGCATCCTGTCCACTTCCTTGCTGATTGTCCCATAGACGACACAACATTGGATATTTACTAAGACTGGAGATGTGAATGCCAACCTAATACAAAAGTTCTGTGGAATCAATTTATAACACGCTAACAACCTCTTAAAGGGAATCTATCACCAGGTTTGTGCTATTTAATCTGAAAGCAACATAATTCAGGGCAGAGATCCTGATTCCAATGATGTGTCACTTACTAGCCTGTGTATAGTTTAAAAAAAAAATCAGTGTTTTATCAACAGATTATCACTAGAGGACTAGTTGCCATATAGTCCTCATGCTCTGTGTAACCACGCCCCCAACACTGATTGGCAGTGCCACAGTTTAAGCTGCCAATTAGTGGTGTGGGCGGGGTTATCCAGGGCACAATATCCAGAGAACTGCTAGAGCTGCAGAAGAGAAAACAGGGATTTTATCAAAATCAGGGTTTCTGCCTCTTCATCATGCTGTGCTCAGATAACAGCAAAAACCCTGTGACACATTACCTTTAATATATTTAGAGCATTTTGGGGTGGTATAGAAATGAGGTTTACACTTGCACAGAAATAGAAAGATTTTTGATATGTTCTGGTTTTATGATAAATATTTGAATTAATTGAAGTCCTTTCCCATTTGAAATAAATCCCACTCACGATTTTTGCCACTTTTCAAGACCAGTGAATGCTAGAAACTTTGCAAATTTTAGGTCAAATATGGTGAGTGCAAAAATCACAGCGTTCATTCACACTGTTACAAAGTTATGGATAATTTTAACCTAAACTCTATCCCTAGTATTTTGCATTTACCCAAAAAGTTCTACTTTGGTCTCATCTGACCAGATCAGCATCAACAGCGATCATGTGGAAGAAGGTGCTCTAATCAGATGAGACCAAAGTAGAGCTTTTCGGCTAAATGCAAAACACTATGTGTAGCAGAAAACTAACACAGCACATCAACCTGAAAACACCATCCCCACAGTCACACATGGCATTGGCAGCAATCTGCTGGGAGAGGCTTTTCTTCAGCAGGGAAAGGGAAGCCGGCCATAGTTGATGGGAAGATGGATGAAGCTAAATCTCTGATCAGGTGTGACCAAAGAAGAGCTATTTGGGTAAATGCAAAATGTTATGTGTAGCAGAAAACTAACAGCGCACATCACCCTGAAAACACCATCCCCACAGTCACACATGGCTCAGGCAGCAATCTGCTGGGGAGAGGATTTTCTTCAGCAGGGAAAGCGAAGCTGGCCATAGTTGATGGGAAGATGGATGAAGCTAAATCTCTGATCAGATGGGAGCTATTTGGGTAAATGCAACATGCTATGTGAAGCAGAAAACTAACACCGTACATCCACCTGAAAACACCATACCCACAGTCACACATGGTGGTGGAAGCATCCTGCTTTGGTGAGGCTTTTTTTCTGCAGGGGCAGGGAAGCTGGTCAGAAATGGATGATGCTAAATACAAGGCAATCCAGGAGGAAACCTGTTAGATGCTCTAAAAGACTTGAGATTGGGGTGTAGGTTCATCTTCCAGCAGGACAATGTCCCTAAACATCCTGCCAGAGCTACAACGGATGGTTTAGAGCATATTCATGAGTGTGAATACCCCAGTCACTGTCCATACCGAAATCCACTGAGAATCTGTTGCAAGACTTGAAAATTGCTGATCACAGACGTCTCAATCCAATCTCGTGTGCAAAGAGGAAGGGGCAAAAATGTTACCTCTAGATGTGCAAAGCTGGTTAGAGACAGACCCCAAAAGACTTGCAGCAGTACATTAAGCAAAAGGTGGCTTTACAAAGTATTGACTCAGGGGGGGCTGAATAGTAATGCATGTTAGTTTTCAGATGTATATTTTTAAAATATTTACAAAATGATATCATTTCCTTTACACTTCACAAATACTCGCTATTTTGTGTTGTCATATCACAAAATCCCAATAAAATACGTTAAATTTGTGGGTGTAATGTGAAAAATATGTGGAAAAGTTCACGGGGAATGAATACATTTTCAAGGCACTCTATCTATCTACAGTGCTGGCCAAAAGTATTAGCACCCCTGCAATTCTGTCAGAGAATACTCAGTTTCTTCTTGAAAATGATTGCAATCACAAATTCTTCGGTATTATTATCTTCATTTAATTTGTCTTCAATGAAAAAAAAATAAAAAATTGTCAAAGCCAAATTGAATATAATTCCACACCAAACATAAAAAAGGGGGTGGACAAAAGTATTGGAACTGTTTGAATAATCATGTGATGCTTCTCTAATTTGTGTAATAACAGCGCCTGTAACTTACCTGTGGCACCTAACAGGTGTTGGCAATAACTAAATCACACTTGCAGCAGGTGACATGGATTAAAGTTGACTCAACCTCTGTCCTGTGTCCTTGTCTGCACCACATTGAGCATGGAGAAAAGAAAGAAGACCAAAGAACTGTCTGAGGACTTGAGAATCCAAATTGTGAGGAAGCATGAGCAATCTCAAGGCTAAAAGTCCATCTCCAAAGACCTGAAAGTTCCTGTATTTACGGTGCGCAGTGTCATCAAGAAGTGTAAAGCCCATGGCACTGTGGCTAACCTCCCTAGATGTGGAAGGAAAAGAAAAATTGACGAGAGATTTCAACGCAAGATTGTGCGGATGGTGGATAAAGAACCTCGACTAACATCCAAACTGAGTATTCTCTGACAGAATTGCAGGGGTGCCAATACTTTTGGCCAGCACTGTATCTATCTATCTAAGTCAGTAATATCCTTTAATACAATGTAATTGTGACGTTCTACGGAACTCTACATACAAGTTCAAGCTGCCCTGCAGTCCGAGGGTACAACAGTGTCAACCCGTACTATCCGTCGGCGTCTGAATGAAAAGGGACTGTATGGTAGGATACCCAGGAAGACCCCACTTCTTACCCCGAGACATAAAAAAGCCAGGCTGGAGTTTGTCAAAACTTACCTGAGAAAGCCTAAAACGTTTTGGAAGAATGTTCTCTGGTCAGATGAGAAAAGTAGAGCTTTCTGGGAAAAGCCATCAACATAGAGTTTACAGGAAAAAAAAAAGAGGCATTCAAAGAAAAAAACACGGTCCCTACAGTCAAACATGGCGGAGGTTCCCTGATGTTTTGGGGTTGCTTTGCTGCCTCTGGCACTGGACTGCTTGACCGTGTGCATGGCATTATGAAGTCTGAAGTCTACCAACAAATTTTGCAGCATAATGTAGGGCCCAGTGTGAGAAAGCTGGGTCTCCCTCAGAGGTCATGGGTCTTCCAGCAGGACAATGACCCAAAACACACTTCAAAAAGCACTAGAAAATGGTTTGAGAGAAAGCACTGGTGACTACTAAAGTGGCCAGCAATGAGTCCAGACCTGAACCCCATAGAACACCTGTGGAGAGATCTCAAAATGGCAGTTTGGAGAAGGCCCCCTTCACATCTCAGGGACCTGGAGCAGTTTGCCAAAGAAGAATGGTCTAAAATTCCAGCAGAGCATTGTAAGAAACTCATTGATGGTTACCGGAAGTGGTTGTTCGCAGTTATTTTGGCTAAAGGTTGTGCCACCAAGTATTAGGCTAAGGGTGCCAATACTTTTGTCTGGCCCATTTTTGGAGTTTTGTGTGAAATGATCAATGATTTGATTTTTGATTCATTCTCTTTTGTGTTTTTTCATTGCAAGCAAAATAAATGAAGTTAATAATAGTAAAGAATTTGTGACTGCAATCATTTTCAAGAAGAAACTGAGTATTCTCTGACAGAATTGCAGGGGTGCCAATACTTTTGGCCAGCACTGTATCTATCTATCTATCTATCTAAGTCAGTAATATCCTTTAATACAATGTAATTGTGACGTTCTACGGAACTCTACATACAGATTCCTCCTCATAATGGGACATTAGAAACCCTCTAATTTTAATTTCTTGGCTCTTTCTTCCCTGAAGATTGTTTTCATCCCTTTGTAGATTTCACTGTAAATGTCTTTTGTCCATGTTATATATCATATCTTCTTGTTGGAATATATTTTGACAGCCCCGAGCCGTTATTACCGCGGAATGAATGGAAGAACGGAGACACAATGCGAGTGACCTCGGAGAGCTGACAATAACGTTTTCTTAGCATCATTGAGAAACAAGATAAGGTGTGTTTCCTCGATTCACACTTCTGACTCAGCAGTCTCCGCGTTCAAAGAAAAGTCTATTACACAAGAGGTTTTTGTTCCCCTTGATAATGCTCACTTCCAGAAGCCGGAGGTTTACTTGTTTATTTTCACATCTCTAGAATTAAGAACAACATTACATTTAGAAAAACTGTGAAAAAAACACTCCACAAACCGCTTACACCAGGAGATACATTGTACGATCTATAGATTCACGAGGCGATTATTTCCAATGAGGATTTAGGACATGACCATCCACAAGTAGAACATACCAAGTGGATATCTATTAGGGGTTGACTAGGACTCAAGCCCCACCAGACATATTAAGCTAATGTTTGGAGGACATTCTATTGTCCAGACAGCTGGTTGTTGGGGAAGATGTCTATCGGGTATGTCCAGTTTTGGACTGCTGATCGCTTTGTTCTCCCAGAGATGATTATCATGGGCTTTTTCATAGACAACACATGAGACCTCAGCTGAGAGAGCCTTCATCTGTATCCAAGATGGCTGTCACGCAAATGATTGCCCGATGCATTGTTGAGCCAACAACCATCTAATGTGTATGGGGGCCTTCAGATATTGTTGACCTGAACATAGAGTAGATAATCAATATTAGATCAGTTGGGGGCCGAAAACCAGCACCTTCACCGATAAGGTCCTGGAGCCACTAAAGCGGCACAGCTTCATATATTGTGTGATGGTGAACTACCTAGTGTATTGAGCCGTGGTACTCAGGTGATAGCTAACTGGTGGTAGTGCCATGTGTTACCCCTGACATGAGCTGGATAGGTCGTCCTTGACTGCCACTTTAAAGGCCCTTTTATTTGACCTGAAATTTAACGGTCATTTGTCCCTTACAGGTTGCATCTGCCCATGTAACAGGGTTGCTAAACGAGTCCCACGTAGAAAACTCAGTTTAAGGGTTCACTCACACTGGCATATAACACGGTGGAGTACTATCTAATATTTCATTGGATAGTACTCACTCCAATGTTATACCATGAGACAGCGGCATAACTGGAGTCCAATGGGCCCTGGTGCAAGATGTTTGGGCCATTGCACATTTCTAAATCCTATAAAGACAAAAATGTTGCCTTTCCCCCATTATGTACTAATTTTCCCTCATCCTGAAGCTATTCTGGTATATATGTCCCCCCCCTGGTACACATTTCTGCATCCTGTGCCCATCCTGGTATATATTATTTTCTCCATCCTGGTATATATGTCTGCATCCTGTGCCCATCCTGGTTTATATGTTCTCCATCCTGATATATGTCTGCATCCTGTGCCCATCCTGGTATATATGTCCCCAACCTGGTATATATGTCTGCATCCTGTGCTCATCCTGGTATATATGTCCTCATCCTGGTATACATGTCTGCATACTTTGCCCATCCTGGTATATATGTTCCACATCCTGGACCTATCCTGATATACATGTCTGCATCATGTGCCCATCCTGGTATATATTTTCTCCATCCTGGTATATATGTCTGCATCCTAGGCCCATCCTGGTATATACGATGGTTTGAAAAAGTGTTTGCCCCTTCCCCATTTCTTATTTTTTTGCATGTTCATCACACTTAAATGTCTCAGATCATGAAACAAATGTAAATATTAGCCAAAGATAACACAAATAAACACAAAATGTAATTTATAAATGAAGGTCTTTATTATTAATGGAATAAGAAATCTACACCTAAAGGGCCCTATGTGAAATAGTGATTTCCTCCTCTTTAAAGCATAAATTAACTGTGATTTATCACATTTTTGGGAAGCTAAGTTAATTTTCTCTGGCTACACCCAGGCCAGATTACTGCCGCACCTGTTCTCAACAAAGAAATCACTTAAATAGGACCTGCCTGACAAAGTGAAGTAGACCAAAAAAATGCTTAAAACTAAACATCATGCCATAATCCAAAGAAATTTAGGAACAAATAAGAAACAAAGTAATTGAGATCTATCAGTCTGGAAAAGGTTATAAAGCCAATTTTAAAGCTTTGGGACTCCAGCGAACCACAATGAGACCCACAAATGGCAAAAAACATGCAACAGCAGTGAACCTTACCAGGAGTGGCTGGTCGACCAAAACTACCCCAAGAGCGCAGCGATAACTCATGTAAGAGGTCACAGGCCCCATGGTGACTGTGTGGCTTGCTGCCATTGGCAGTACGCACAGCTATGAGGCCGTGCTGGTCAGCTCTTTTTTCTCATGATGATTCGGCATGAAAAGAAAATTGCTGCATGTTGTGATTGGCAGCGTATTTTGACGCTTGTGCACCAATACTAGTCTATGGGTGCAAGTGAAACATCAAACCAAAGTACACTTGGATGTCATCTGAGCGCAGTCTTATATATGCTGACACAGATAAAGGTGAAGATGGAGAAATTAAGTTTTGAGAGGCAGGTACAGCTGGCACGGCTGGTAAGGATAGGTGCAGCAGCGGGTAAAGCAGGTACTAAGAAACAGACAGGTGTAAGTAACACAGCAGTAGCACAGGGGTAAGGGACCTAAACAACTAGTAACACATCTCTAAGGTTAGACCACATTTCCCAGGCACCTTCCATAAGGGGAGGGTGCCTTAAATAACTAGTGCCATAGAATAAGTGGTACTTCCAGGTTAGGGCATGCTGATCCTTTAAAAATTGGTGCGTATGCCATAAGTGCGCTCCCAGAAGACCTGCTTAGCATACACAGGCCCTGGTAGCCGGCAGTAGGAACCGGGGGCACTGAGCGACTGGAAGGGAGAAAGTGCCAGCGTGCCTGCTGGAGGAGGTGAACAGAACAGAGCAGGGAGGCCTGTAACGGAGTTACACCAGGCACATTTGGTAGTTGCCGGAACCTGGTAAAACCGCTCTCTGCAGCTCAGTCCTTCTCAAGTGCATGTGATTGATCCATCCATGGCAGTGTGCCTGGCAAAGAATACCACATGTTGGAGAAAGAAGTCATCACCTATCCACAACGTAGGTACAAACGTCTAGGGCATGGTAATCTGACCACTGAGACCCCCACTGATCACAAAAATGGGGAACCTCTGACCCCATTCATTCTGTATGGGACAACCGGAGACAGATGAGCATAGTGCTTGGCTATCTTCCTTATCACTACTTTTGGGGAACCATACAAATCCAATAGTAAAGGATTGGGTAGGACAGTAGGAAGGTTTGTCCCGTCACCCTTGTCTACAAGGGAGGAACCGGGATGGTCGATAACTCCATTTTTGACTCTTCCATGCCAGATCAAACTCTATTTTGCATAATAGACCTTGGAAACATAAACTCTAAGGTTTTAAAAATGGAAAACTAGATGGAACTTACAGTATCTGTGAATCGAGCAAGAACAGCTCACAAATGGTGATCAACTGCTAAGAAGCAGGGCTTTGACTGGATTCTACCATATTGGATGATACCTGACCCAAAAGGTGACCACGTTGGCTGGTTCATTCATACCCCATTAGGAAATGGTCAGCTCCATTGGGTAGCGCGATCGCCCTCTGATGGGGTTGCCCTCTGTGTGGCCACTTTTATACTAATGAGAATATAAACAGCACAATGATACAAAGTACATAAAAGCCGTAATCGCACACATTTCCATTTGTTTGCCGTCTGTTTTTGAAATTTGCTATATGTTAATTGATCATAAGTATTAAAGCTAATTTTGCATACGAATGCACGCAGAAAGAGGCCATTATCTCCCGGAATTATTAATGAGTTATTTTTTTTATGATGAATAATTAATCTTTTGGAATAATTTCTCTATCTGTGATCTTAAGATCTATTTGCATATCTAATATATGATTACTTTAGTTCCATTCTCATAGGAAAAAAAAAAAAAACGGAAAGTCAATAATATTCCTCAAACTTTTCCTAAGTTCTGCTTGTAATTATTTTTAATAAACATTCCAAACATAATGGACGGAATTTAAGGAATTAAAACAGCGAGGTCTTCAAACATTACGCCGTTCCCTGCTTCACCTTCCATTGGTCAAAGTAATGTCTTATTTGGGGAACAATAATCGGATCGGTAGGATAGAAAATATTGAAATTAGGTAAGAAAAAATTAAAACAGTTTTATAAATATTTTTCAAAAATGTCAACAGTTCAAAATGATTTTGAAATTCATTATATTTATGACACATTCCTATTGTTTATGTAAATAAAAAAGAGAATATACCATGGGTTTTGATTTACCTGCTATGAACGGGGCCATGTCTCATGTCTACCCACTTCAAAGACCGTAAAGTAACCACTGAGCTTATGTATTGGGAGAAGAGAAAGAATATGTTACCACCAAACCACACCCTGAACCACAACGAGCCTCGCACCTTCCTCTTCCTCACCTGAGATCCACCATTGCCCCGGCACTTCACCTCTGCGATCACCTTCACTCTCACCATGTGACAATATTTAGATCTACAGATGCTGCCCTAAAAATGCACCAAAAGCATAAAACAGAACATAAAAATCACACAGCAAAAATGTACTAAAATTATGTGTAAATTCCATTTATATAAAAATGTATCATTTTTGTTAATTTATTTATTTATTTAATCATTTATTTATACTTTATTTTTATTTTATTATTTCATGGTGGAAATGCAAAAAAAAAATGCACATAGGTGTATCAATAACATTTTGGGAAAGCCAAACACCCGGAAATATCAAAAACAGCAGCTAAATTTAAAACCTGATACACCAAAAAAAGAGACAAAATTTCTGCCTCAAGAATACAATAAAAATGAATGTAAAAAAAATCATATTATTATTTTTTATTATTATTATCATTAGGGATGATCGACTATCACAAATATTCAGGAATATTCGGCTTTGCAAATATCCGCCGAATAGGTCGCCGCTATGCGAATATTCGATGCGCAACGTAAGTCTATGGGAAGCCCGAAAAGTTGCTATTCGGTAACTATTCGGGTTTCCCATAGACTTACATTGCGCATCGAATATTCACAAATAGTAGAATAGCGGCGACCTATTTGGCAAATATGGGCGTAGCCGAATATTTGAGGTATTCGATTATCCCTAATTATTATTATTATTATTATTATTATTATTATTATTATTAATACAGCACCATTGATTCCATGGTGCTGTACATGAGAAGGGATTAGAAAATGCAAAAATGCAATGAAAAAAACACAAGTAGCTGAATTTTTACAATAGGTGCAGAAGTTCTGCAACATCTAAAAAGCACCAAAAGCTCATTGTAAGAATATAGCCTAAGGCTATGTTCACACTGGGCGTTTTTGGTAAGTTTTTTTTCCTGACCAAAACCTGATCTTGTGGTAGAAATTTCCTTAGAGTTATCTGTGTTTTTGGTGCTTTTTTGTGCGTTTTAGGATTTTTTTTAATGGCGTTTTTGGTGCGTTTTTTCTACAAAATGGGTTGTATCAATGAAAAAATGCTGCAGAAACGCTGCAAAGAATTGACATGCTCATTCTTTGAAATCTGCAGCAAAAACGCAGGTATGTGACAAAACAGTCAGGAAAAATCTGCAGGTGTTTGTGTGCATGAGATTTCAGAAATCTGATAGACTTTGCTGGGACTGTAAAAAGCAGCATTTTATTAGCATGGATTTGCATAAAACCAAAGTTAATCCGCAGGTAAAAAAAACGCAGCAAAAACTTACCAAAAAAGCCCTGTGTGAACATAGCCTAAAGGGGGCTTTACATGCAGCGACATCGTTAGCAATGTCGCTCGTGAAAGCACCCGCCCCAGTCGTTTGTGTGTCACGGGCAAATCGCTGCACATGGCGGACAAAATCGCTAGGCCCCGTCACACGTACTTACCTGCCTAGCGACGTCGCTTTGGCCGGCGAACAACCTCTATTCTAGGAGGTCGGTTCGTGCGGCATCACAGCAACGTCACACAGCAGGCATCCAATAGAAGCGGAGGGGCGGAGAGCAGCCGCATGGAAGTCACGCCCACCTCATTGCCGGAGGACGCAGGTATGTTGTTGTTCGTCGTTCCCGGGGTGTCACACATATCGGTGTGTGCTGCCTCAGGAACGACGAACAACCTGCGTCCAGCACCAGCAACGATATTTGGGAAATGGACGACGCGTCAACAATCAATGATTTGGTGAGTATTTGCATTGTTAGCGGTCGCTCGTATGTGTCACACGCAACAACGTCACTAACAAGGCCGGATGTGCGTCACGAATTCCGTCACCCCAACGACATCTCGTTAGCGATGTCGTTGCATGCATTTTATTTTTTATTTGGTTTTATGCAAATCTATGCTAATAAATACATGCTCATTAAATGCTGCTTTTAGGCCCTATGCGCACGCTGCAGATTTACTGCAGATTTTCCAGCGGATTTGCTGCAGAAAATGTGTCTAACATTGCTGCAGTCATTCCCCAGCAAATCCTATGGGTTTTATAAAATGCTGTGCGCACACTGCGTTTTTTTTTTATATTTTCCGCTGCGGATTTAATGTGTATGTCACTTCTTTTCCGCAGGTACCTGCAGTTTTTGCAATAGATAACGGTAAAAATCCGCGGCGACCAACTTGCAGAAAATCCGCAGTAAATCTGCGGCAAAAACACGGTAAAAACCCATGCGGTTTTGGTGCGTTGTTTTACCGCGGGTGCGGGATTCATTAAGAGGGTCTGGATTTTCCTTAAGAAAAAGGCACTTTCTAGTGCACATATAGCCTTAGAATGGCAGGAAAACCCATGATATTTCAGAAACTGAAATATCAGCCTGCTTGGTTTTTGCTGCGTTTTTGAAAGCAGCAGCATGTCAATTCTTTCAGCGTTTTTCCCGAGGTTTGCGGCATTCTTTCACCCATACAAGGCAATGACCAAGTGCAAAATAGCCAGAAAAAAACACGCAGGTTTCCTGCTAAGAGATGAGGTTTTGCTACAATTTTAGGGCTCGAGCGCACGTTGCGTTGTGTCACTACAGAAAATTCTGCAACGATTTGACAGCACATGTGTCAAATTTTTAACACTCAAATCGCTGCGTTCAAAATAGCAACATACGCACGGAATATGCACAATCTACATAGTATGTGCTGGGGACGCAGGATGAATGCATTTACGCTGCAGTGCTAAACGCATGAAACTACGCAACGTGCGCACGAGCCCTTACTGTAGAAAAAAAGTCAGAAAAAAAAGTCAGAAAAAATACCCTGTGTGAACACAGCCTAAGAGGAAAAAGTATCTCAGAATAAAAATATAAGAAATAATTCTACATTTTCTGCAACACTTGTAAGGCTGTGTTCCCACTGAGTTTTTGCCGCATTTTTATTTTTTTCTGCATTTTTATTTTTTGCATTTTTCGTTCATGAATTTTATGCAAATTAAAAGCTACTTTTTACAATACCAGCAAAAAGCCAGGAGATTCCGGAAATCTCATACACACCATTTTTTTTCCTGACTGAAATGAAGAACCTGTTTTTTTGAAAGGAGTATTTTTGCTGCTTTTTCACCATTGAAAGTAATAATAAAGTGCTAAAATGCTGCTGCTTTTGTGGTGAATTAAACTAACTTTACTTAAACATGTGTTGTATCAAAAAATGCAGCAAAATCAGGACAAAACCTACTTTTTGGAAGATGATTTTTTGCTGCCAAGAGCAGGTTTTACTGCAGAAGAAAAAAAGCAGCAAAAATGCAAAGTGTGAACATAGCCTAAGGCTATGTTCGCACGTTGCGTTTTTTACCGCGTTTCTGCAGCGTTTTTGGCAGCAGCGTTTTTGGGCAAAAATGCATGCGTTTTTGATTTCCAGCAAAGTCTATGGGAAAAGCAGAAATCCTGTCTGCACTTTGCTTTTTGTTCAGCAGCGTTTAATTTGCATATTTGTGGTCAAAAACCATGCTGAAAAAGAAGCAGCATGTCAGTTGTTTTTGCCATTTCTGCAGCGTTTCCTTAACATTGGAGTCAATGAGAAATGTCAAAAAGCAACCAAAATCACAATTCCTGCGTTTTTCATGCTTTTTACCTGCTTTTCAACTGCGTTTTTGGCTCCAAAAACGCATGCTTTTCTGGCATAAAATTAATGGGTTCTAATGTTCCTTTACACACACACAATAACCGAAAATTTAAATGTTAAAAAATAATAAACTTTAGCTATTTTTCTGTTAAAATGTGCATAACCGCTATTATTACATTTAAATTGATAATTTCCCATTTAATTTTATTAAAAGTTAATTTTATAATTTTTTTCTCTTTTTTCATTCTTTTTGACTATTTCAACTTTATTTCTCAGTGTCTTGATCTCAAAAACGCATCTGCAGAAACGCAGGTGAAAACGCAGGTAAAAAGCGCTAAAAACGCACTAAAAACGCGGTAAAAACGCATGCGTTTTTAGCGCTAAAAAATTGTCAAAAGCCATTTGGTCAAAAACCAAGAGAAGGAAAACGTGCAGAATAAACTGCAGGTACACCGACGCAACGTGCGCACATAGCCTAACACTCACCCTTTTGCATTGCAACATTGTTTCATTTAATGCAGCAGCACAAATGAATATAATCATTCCTTTCATTCATTCATTCATTCATTCACTCACTCATTTATTCATTCATTAATTAATTAATTAATTAATTCATTCATTCTTTCATTCATTCTCCAAAATGAATGACAGAATGAATGATCAAAGGAATGAATATCACAGAATGAAAAAAAAATGATACATTTTTACACAATCTGTTGTGACAAGTGCAGAGTGAAATAGATCCAGTTACAAGGTATATATACTGTAGATATATACTTTATGTTGCTGATTTTTCTTGTAAAACACTTTCCCCCAAAAAACAGCTGTGAATGTCCGAAGATCCTAAGAACTATTTAAAAAGTTATTTTTGTGCAGCTTCATGGTCAGAGACGGTCGGCCTCTCCCCACACTAAAATGCCTGAAATCAGGGAACAATAGACTGCATTCAACTGCACAGTAAATGGAGAGACTTTTTGGGGTTAGTGTCCCTTTAAGTGGCTGATCAGTAGCTTCCCCATTCTCTGACCGTAGAATTGGTTTGAAGAATCCGGCTCCGTTACAAGGATCCATAGACAAGTAGATATTGATATATTTTGAAGTGCGTCTCAGACGGAGCATATGTGATGTGTGCCACTTATTTCCTGCAAGCTGAATAGCTGATGTGCGCAGCAGACGAGGTAGGCGTGCGGACAATGTTGTGACAGTGCTGGAAAATTTACAATTGTGGATCATTTCTTGTTTTTCCTAGAAATCTTCCAGCAATATATAAGCAGATCTGTCACCAGATTTCACAATAAAAAGAGCACAAATTATTACATAGACCTGGTGAGGCTGGTGTACTTACTCTGAAAATCCATGTAAGTATTGCTCCACACTCCTTTGTGAACGTATCCCTGCCTAATATTAAAATTAATGTTTTATGAGTCAAACTCTATCTATAAAGTGATCATTTTAATTTGAAGATTACACCACTACTCTGACACGGTAAGTACACCAGCCTCATCAATTTCAAGAGATCTATTTAATAATCTAGGTAGGTTGTATTGGGACATCTGACATTTTGGGATTAGTCTCATTGAAACACAATTTCACTCAGTACAAAGTAAGAACAAATTATTACATAGATCTCATAGACCTGGTGAGGCTGGGGTACTTACTGCCTAATATTAAAATTAATGTTTTATGAGTCAAGCTCTAGCTATAAAGTGATCATTTTAATTTGAGGATTACACCACCAGTCTGACATGGTAAGTACACCAGCCTCATCGTGTTCAAAAAAATGTATTTAATAATCCAGGCAGTTTTTATTGTGACATCAGTCTCATCTAAACACAGTTTCACTCAGTAGAAAGTAAAAACACTTTAAAAAATAGAAGTGTTAATAGTTTTATTTTATCAATTAAAAAAAATAAAAAAGTGAATGAACAAAAGAGGAATCTAAATTCCGTCAATATTATCACAGACAGGTGATAATGGTCATAATTTTCATACGTAGGTTGAAAAATAGTCCTTAACTGAAACAGAAACTGGGTGAGGAACAGACAAACTCTTCTACAAAGGTGAGGTTGTGGAAGACAGTTTCATGTCACAGGGCACACACCATGGTAAGGCTGAGCACAGCAACAACACACAAGGTAGTTATACAGCATCAGCGAGGTGTTTCCCAGGCAAAGACATCAAAGCACAATGGGGTTAAAAGATGCACTGATTAAGCGATTTTGAAGAAGAAATGGACAACACTGAGGACTGTAGATGCAGTGGGGTTGACCAAGGAAACTTAGTGCAGCAGATGAAAGACTCATCATGGTTATGTCTCTTGAAAATTGGTAGACGTCCAGCAGTGCCATCAGCTCAGAACTGACGGCAACCTGTGAAACCCAGCTCCACCCAACTACTGCTCGGAGGAGACTGTCTAAATAAAGTGGTTCAAAAAGGCTTACGTTTGATATGGAAGCAAGAACAAGTGATTTAATTATGCCCAAAAACATAGGACACAGGGTTGCGAATAATGCTTAGACACATTCCTGAAATCTAAGTGTTAACCCTTACAGCACGCTGTCTGCAGATTACATAGCAAAAACCTGCTGACACATTCCGTTGAGTATGAACCAGGAGAACATGCATACATGATGATGATGGTGGTCAGCTTGTTTTAATAGCTGCATTGTGTGGTGGCCACTCGCCACCTTCTCGTGGCCACAGACCCCAGCGTCAGTTACGGTAACGGTCAGTGGACGTACATCGTAAATCAGTAAATCCAATCTGTGAAAGCCCGGTGACTACAAATGAGACACTGAGGGGAATGAAAGAGACCTGTTATCTGCAGAGTTATGTAAGACAGTCATGTGGATGTAGATTCTCACTCGGAAAGAGTCAGAATCGTCTGTATCATGACACATCGCCTTGTGACTTCTTTTCTTCTCATTTCAATAAACAAGGTCTTCAGGGCGTTGTCAGACAATGAGATCTGCGAGAAAACAGAGTCACCTAAGGATCCACATCCATATGAAATCCATATGGCTGCCAGTACAACTCCACCGGGGGTCATCACCCAACGTTACCCAATTCTGACTGGTCCATGTAGTGATATCTGCCCTATTCTCATATCAATATGAATATATTCAGCATGTCTCATGTACTGACATATTCAGGGTCCTTGTAACCCCATCTGATTTTGGTGTGATGATGGAGATGTACTGTGTCAGACGTCCTGATGCTCCTCACGTCTCAGGGTATGACTCTGACATAAAAGTTGAGGCTGACATGATGCCTTTCCTCCACCTTCACATTTGGCATGCACCGATGTAGAGATTCTGCATCCCTTCCCTACTGAGTTTACAGCATTAGTCTCATTAGACACAGAGGGACAGATACTGCAGCTGCACTCCCCTCCTCTCCCCTCTGGTAGGTTTTTGGTAACTAGACTTGGAATACTTACAGTGAGATCATATGCTCCATGCAGCGAAGACAGTTGCACTTTACCAGAAAGGAAACTTAAAGCCCTGTCCATACACTCAATCAATCACACTCCAACCTCCCCATCCTGGCCAATACCAAAGAGCTGTCTAAGGACACCAGGGACAAAATTGTAGACCTGTACAATGCTGGAATGCGGTACAGGACAATAGGCAAGCAGCTTGGTGAGAAGGCAACAACTGTTGGAGCAATTATTAGAAAATGTAAGAAACACAAGATGATTGCCAATCTTACTCAGTCTGGGGCTCCATGCAAGATCTCACCTTGTGGGATAAGGATAATTATGAGAAAGGTCAGGAATCAGCCCAGAACTACACAGGAAGACCTGGTCAATGACCTGTAGAGAGTTGGGACCACAGTCTCAAAGATTACCGTTAGTAACACACTACACCTCATGGATTAAAATCCTACAGGGCACGCAAGGTCCCCCTGCTCATGCCAGCACATGTTCAGGCCTGTTTGAAGTTCGCCAATGACCATCTGGATGATCCAGAGAAGTGATGAGAGAAGGTCATGTGGTTAGATGAGACCAAAATAGAACTTTTTGGTATCTACTTCACTCACTGTGTTTGGAGGAAGAGGAAGGATGAGTACAACCCCAAGAACAGTGTCCAAAACATGAGACATGGGGGTGAAAACATCATACTTTGGGGGTGTTTTCTGTAAAGGGGACAGGACTACTTCACCGCATTAAATGAAGGATGGCTGAGGTCATGTATCACAAAATTTTGGCCAACAACCTCTTTCCCTCAGTAAGAGCAATGAAGATGGGTCATGGCTGGGTCTTCCAGCATTATAATGACCTGAAACACATAGCCAGGGCAACTAAGGAGTTGCTCTGTAAGAAGCATTTCAAGGTCCTTGAGTGGCCTAACCAGTCTCCAGACCTGAACCCCATAGAAAATCTTTGGAAGGAGCAGAAACTCAATGTTGTTCACTGACAGCCCCGAAACCTGAAAGATCTGCACAAGATCTGTATGGAGGAGTGACCTGAAATATTTGGAGAAGATCTGTATGAAGGCGTGACCTGAAAGATCTGTTGAAGATCTGTATTGGGGCACAATGACCTGAAAGATCTGGAGAAGATCTGTATGGAGGAGTGACCTGAAATATCTGGAGAAGATCTGTATGGAGGAGTGACCTGAAAGATCTGGAGAAGATCTGTATGGAAGAGTGACCTGAAAGATCTGTAGAAGATCTGTATGGGGGAGTGACCTGAAAGATCTGGAGAAGATCTGTATGGAGGAGTGACCTGAAAGATCTGGAGAAGATCTGTATAGAGGAGTGACCTGAAATATCTGGAGAAGATCTGTATAGAGGAGTGACCTGAAAGATCTGGAGAAGATCTGTATGGAGGAGTCGCCAAGATCATTGCTGCAGTGTGTGCAAACCTGGTCAAGATCTACTGGAAACGTTTGACCTCCATAACTGCAAACAAAGGTTTCTACCAAATATTAAGTTCTGTTTTTCTATTGTATCAACTACTTATTTCATGTAATAAAACGCAAATTGATTATTTAAAAATCCTACAATGGAATTTTCTGGATTTTTTTTTTTATTCTGTCACAGTTGAAGTTACCTACAATAAAAATTACTGACCTCTCCATTCTTTGTAGGTGGGAAAACCTGCAAAATCAGCAGAGGATCAAATACCTATTTTCCCCACGGTATATTCATTATTATCTTTTTATATGAACTTTTTTTTTTTACGTCATTCCTTAAATTTGGTTACAGTTAAGAGTAATTCCAATTAAATAATTTTTTAATAAAATCACTGATTGATGTTTGCACTAGGTCTGCAGCGTCTGTGGGTCCATGTTGCTTTTGTGAACACCGAGATCCCTGACACCTGTTTATTGAACTCAAATGATTTCTGTGGCCTTTCAAATATCGCCTCCAATTATCGTGTTTTTGTGCATTTCAGGCTTTTCTCTAATAACAATGTGTTGACTAAAGTTTGACATAACCTGCCGAGAGAAGCGAGAGCTGCAGGTTTCATGAAGTCTAATTAACACTGTTCTTAAATAGAGTTTACCTCGACTACAGTAATATATATATATATATATATATATATATATATATATATATATATCATATTTCTTTGTTACTATTGTGTAATAAAAATTAATATAGAATCACGTTCAGGGAGGAATTATATATAAACTAAACTAACTAAATATCAAGAGTAACTATCTATGAAGAATCATGGCCGAAAGTGTTGGCACCCATGATATTGTTCCAGAAAAGGAAGTATATACACTATATACAGTTTTTTCATGCTGCTTGGCCATGGCTTGATACTCGATCGAGCATTGGGATTCTCCGGTAGGTTCTTTACTCGATCGAGTATTGCATGCGCTTGAGCGCCATGTTTCACTGCCAGCGTCGGACTGGGCTCCCGGAGGAATCTCCAGTAATGCCAGGCCTGGATTCTGGTACCTGCACTGCACTCCGGAGCTGTCACCTGAGCTCCGGCATGCAGCCGAGACTGTACCGCGAGCACCGAGTGATTGATTCCCCGGCGCTTGCGGTCCAGTTCATGTCAGCTGCAGACAGCCGGGGTGATCTCCGGTGCTCTCACCTGAACTCCGAAGATCAGCCCAGCCTGTCTGCAGCTGTCATGAACTGAACCGCATGCGCTGGGGAATCAATCACTCGGCGCTGGCGGTACAGTCTAGGCTGCTTGCCGGAGCTCAAGTGACAGCTCCGGAGTGCAGTGCAGGTACCAGAATCCAGGCCTGGCATTACTGGAGATTCCTCCGGTAGCCAGTCCAATGCTGTTCACTGCTGTTAGACAACGAATCATCATACAGGGATGAACTACCAGGCACGGTAATGCTGTAGCCAGGTTGGCTACTCTTATTACTGAGATTGCCCAACCGCATAGCATAATTGGGTTTTATTTAAGATCCGGTGGCGCAATGTCCTCCAGGAACAGTTTGGGGAGCGTTGATCTAGACCCCCATCACATGTCTGTGTTTCCAAAACATGTGGTATCCATTTTCAAGCGTATCTGAGACATGTTCACACTCATACTCATTAAAATCAGTGTCAATTTTCACACCTCCACGTGTGTCTGCGTGATCCACATGAAGACATGTCCATTTTTTTACTTTGAAAAAGGTCAGTAGAACTTTATGGGTCAGTGAAAAACCCGTACAGCACACGGATGACCTCCATGTGCCATCCATATGACACGGACCAGAATTAAATGCATTAAAAAATTATTGACTCTTTAGTGTTAAAGATGTGCAAAGATGATACATAGAGATAGATAGAATGATAGATAGATTTTACAGATATTAACAAAATACATAAATAATTAAAAGAAAAAAATGATGTGGGGTCCCCCTCATTTTGGACAACCAGCAAAAGTAAAGCAGACAGCTGGGGGCTGGTGTTATCAATAACTATGGATCTTCACAGCCTAAAAATACCAGCCCTCTGCTGCCCCAGAAGTGGCGCATCACATTTGAGTGTCATGCCTTTTTTTCAGTATGTGTTACAATGATGGCACATGGATGGCACACGAGTCTAGGAGTCCCACTACCTAACAATTTTAACAGAATGTTGTCTGAGGCCCTTCCCTTTGTGTCTTTCAGGGTGTATTGCAGTCCCAAATTCTAATTTTTTGCTGCCCTTGTACATAATGCATAGCCTTTATGAGTCTAGGAGTCCCACTACATACCAATTTTAACATAATGTATATGCAGCCCTCCTTTATGTCTAATATAGGGTGTATTAGAGTGCCTCCTCCTTCTATTTTTTGTCAGTTCTTGCATTGTCCGCATAGGCTTTGTAGTTTTCAGAGTCCCTCCTTCATAAATTGAATCTGATGTATCTGATCGTGTCACACACACCACATGCCCAGATAAGGTAGTAAAATGTTAAAATTACATTTACAGGTGACTACTGGTGGGTGTAATTTTAGTTATCCCTGTACTATAGAATCAACTGTAGTCATAGGTGATGGAGAAATATGGTGAGAGATGGCTATTAAGGGGTGGAGGAGGCCTTTTTTCTTCTTCTTTTTCATTTTGCCTTATATACAAGTCATTATACAAGAAAGAATGTTTCCTAATATTTTTCCTGTAAAATTCATTTTCTCTTTTGTTTTATTGTTTGTCCATAAAAGTGGAGTAATACTTTGATAACATTGTTCCCAGCAGCGACCTGGGAGTCAGAAATGCATCCAGACGTCTTCCTCATGCCATTCCCACTCCATTTGAGTCTTGTTTAAATACATTTCAGCAATTTTCTTGCCCTCCCCCAAATATCCTGGAAGGGTCTGTCGGAAAAATGCTTGAGTTTTCCATTGACTTCTATTATACTCGTTACCTGAGTCAAGCCTGTTCGAGCATAAGACCTGCTTGATTCGAATACCGAGGACTCGAACATTTTAGTTCTCGCTCATCACTATTGAACATGTGAAATTATTATATCCAATCAGAGAGAGAGGGGAGGGGAGGGGAGCCAGCACGATCTGAAAATGGCATGCATCATATAAAAAGTGCAAATTCACATATTTATTCCAACTGTACTGTAATATAAATGAGATTTTTAGCAAATAATTGATCAATTCTTTGAGCCACCCCTGCCAACGTCAAGGCAAATCCCCAATAGGGGGGTCCTACTCTATATTCTGTATTTCATGTGCCATGCGGCCTCCTAGATAAAGTTAAAAGCAGAACCATAATGGAGCACACATACCTGTAACCTGTATATATAACCGCTTCTATGTTGCAAAAGAGGCAATTGTGGATAGAGGCCAGCCCAGGTCCCAGCATGTGGAGCAAGCTCTACACATACCAGGACTATATCAGAACTGACCCTCCCAGTGCCAGAGAGCAACCATTGATAAAGGCGGACCAGATCCAAGTATGGTGCTTAATTAGCAATGCCTGTGGAAAGGGTGAGGCAACTGAATGTGTACAGCTACCAACAGGAGGAATATATTGCAAACCAAGATCAGGCGTGCATAGCATGGTGGTGACCAGCCACCAGACATTTGTAGCATAACTTCAACCAAACAGAGAGAGAGGGGAGCCAGCACGATCTGAAAATGGCATGCATCATATAAAAAGTGAAAATTCACAGATTTATTCCAACTGTACTATAATATAAATGAGATTTTTAGCAAATAATTGATCAATTCTTTGAGCCACCCCTGCCAACGTCACGGCAAATCTCAATAGGGGGGTCCTACTCTATATTCTGTATTTCATGTGCCATGCGGCCTCCTAGATAAAGTTAAAAGCAGAACCATAATGGAGCACACATACCTGTAACCTGTATATATAACCGCTTCTATGTTGCAAAAGAGGCAATTGTGGATAGAGGCCAGCCCAGGTCCCAGCATGTGGAGCAAGCTCTACACATACCAGGACTATATCAGAACTGACTGATCATTTTTTTTAATTATAGTACAGTTGGAATAAATCTGTGAATTTTCACTTTTTATATGATGCATGCCAATTTCAGATCGTGCTGGCTCCTTTTTTTCTCTGTTATGACTGTAGTTATGCTACAATTCTGGTGACTGACCATCACCATACCATGCACGCCTGATTTTGGTTTGCAATGTATTCCTCCTGTTGGTGGCTGTTCAGATTCAGTTACCTCACCCCTTTCCACAGGCAATGCTAATTAAGCACCATACTTGGATCTGGTCCGCCTTTATCAATGGTTGCTGTTTGGCACTGGGAGGATCAGTTCTGATATAGTCCTGGTATGTGTAGAGCTTGCTCCACATGCTGGGACCTGGGCTGGTCTCTATCCACAATTGCCTTTTTTGCAACATGGAAGCGGCTATATACAGGTTACAGGTATGTGTGCTCCATTATGGTTCTGCTTTTAACTTTATCTAGGAGGCCGCATGGCACATGAAATACAGAATATAGAGTAGGACCCCCCTATTGAGATTTGCCGTGACGTTGGCAGGGGTGGCTCAAAAAATTGATCAATTATTTGCTAAAAATCTCATTTTTTTTTATTATAGTACAGTTGGAATAAATCTGTGAATTTTCACTTTTTATATGATGCATGCCAATTTCAGATCGTGCTGGCTCCTTTTTTTCTCATTATATCCAATCAGGAATAGTTACCTAAAAAAAATTCCAATCATGATATGAAAAAATGTCAGTAAAATGAACAAAAAAAAGGGAAAGAAAAGAAAAAAATCACGAAACAAAACATGCAAATATTATATCAATGTAACAAAACAACAAATAATATATAAATATTTGGCATTTTTATGACTGTAACAATCTGTTCTATAAATATAATATACAAACCAAGGACATTGGTAAATAATGTATATTTAAAATATAGTGTAAATAAGTTACTTTTTATTTAGGGATGTGCAGCAAGAATTCCATGATGCTAGGTCCAATGTCCGTGTTTTGGGTCTGTGGCTGCTGAGCCTGCACAAACCTTCTACTACCAGTTTGCACCCCGGTGCCCACGTGTGATACGTTGTTGACCATCGGAATCTTGAGATATAAAAATGTATTATTTTAGGACGTTTAGTCCTTGTTTTCATAGGGTTAAACATGAAAAATCAATATATTGATAACTTCGATATGAACTTTAAACTATGCAAAAACTTTTAAGAAAGCGCGAAGCTTCCTGCAAGAAACAACAGCCATATTTCTTATATTCCTATACATTTACTTCTGTAACCTTACTTTTTACTATTGGCCTGTGCTCGACGTCCAAAAAAGTGCTTAATATGATTGAAGTGCTGGCAACGTACAAATCAAACAGCCATTTCCAAGCTCTTTGTAAGTTTGAAAACCAAAACTATGTTTCAGGGAAATAATTGTGTTTCCAAGTGTGTGGTTTTGTAAAGCCGTTAGTTTCATGTGCACTTTCCGTGCCAAATACCAAACTCTCTGCCTTGCATAAAATACAGCAAAAATTAGACCGAGTAAGAAAAAAAAAAGTTTTGCAAAAACAATCATTAGTAAATTTTTCTGTTTCATCTTTTACAATATAGTATTTGTTTGGCCCCACAAGTGAAATATTTGTATTCTATAAATGTAGAGGAATGTTAACAAGTTGTTAAATGGGACTTTTCTGGGACAACTATATGAATGCATAGAATATTGTGCTAACCCGTCTATGGTGGGCATTCAAAATCGATTTTCTTTTACTTTTAAAGGGAGTGCGAAAATGACCCATTGTTGATATCAAGTTTTTGTTTTACTTGTATTTTCTAAAATATTTTTGGAAATGTCATTTTTTAATATCACAATCATAATTCTATACACAGCTGATAACACAAGATCCACCAATTATCTTTGCACACGCTCATTAGATGCTTCAATATAAAAGATATAGAATGTAAATCCAGCGCAATCACAAGAATTTTTTTTTTTTTTTTTAAATTTTTATCTTCTTTATTATTGATTTTCCATAAAATCCAAGCAGGTACATGCAGCATAAAAAAATATAGATGTGCCCAGGTCAGAGCGACGCGTTTCAACAAACTGTCTTAATCATGGTCTGAACCATTGTTCAGTTTGTTGAAACGCGTCGCTCTGACCTGGGCACATCTATATTTTTTTATGCTGCATGTACCTGCTTGGATTTTATGGAAAATCAATAATAAAGAAGATAAAATTTAAAAAAAAAAAAAAAAAAATTCTTGTGATTGCGCTGGATTTACATTCTATTTCTACCTGGTGACTTCTGACCATCCGTGCGCTGATCATCTCCCACAGGACGGCTATAGGTCTGCAGCAGGCTTGGTGAGCTGATAATAATATATATTTTAATATAAAAGATAAGGTCAACCTCTTAAGGCCCTGTTACACGCTACAATTTATCTGACGATATGTCGTCGGGGTCACGGTTTTCGTGACGCACTTCCGTCGTCGTTAGGGACAATGTTGCGTGTGATACCTACGAGCGTCTCCGAATGATATTAAAAATAGTTAAAACCGTTGATTGCTGACACGTCGTTCAGTTTCAAAATATTGTTCGTCGTTTAGAACGCAGCAGACATATTGCTACTTTTGACACCCTGCCAACGATGAACTACATCATTAGTGCGTCCGTCATCAGCAAAGCGGGCGTGTCGTTTTGAGCAATGCTCCACGCCTCCTGCGCTCTGATTGGTAGTACCAACTGCGTTCTGATTTGGCAGGCATGGTTGATAAGGCGGACACAATTATATGCCTCTGCCGTTGCCGGAAGTGTGACGGTGTCCACACGACTGCCTTGGTCAAACAATATATCGCTGAACGATGTTGCGTCGTTTGTGACATGTGTACGTGGGACCGCTACAAAACGACCTATGAGCGATCTCGGCAAATCGTAGCAACGATCTGGGCGTGTCACATCGCTAACAAGATCGCTAGTGATATCGTTGTGTGTAAAGCAGCCTTTAAGTGCTTTACCGAAGTTGTAAGGAGGTAACAGTCCACTGCAGCAACCTTGGTCAGCTTTAAAGCCGTGATTAAAATCTCAGTAGAAAACAGTGTGTAAGCACTGTCCATGTTCTTATGTCTAGCAGCGGTGGTCGGTCTCCCAGGCAACAAGCTGTAAACAAAAGAAAAGTGTTAATTTCTTAAGAGCGGCTGACAAATTTAATCATAATAATAATAATAATATAATATTTATTCATTTATATAGCGCTGTTAATTCCACAGCACTTTACATACATTGGCAACACTGTCCCCATTGGGGCTCACAATCTAAATTCCCTAACAGTATGTCTTTGGAGTGTGGGAGGAAACCGGAGAACCTGGAGGAAACCCACGCAAACTCGGGGAGAACATACAAACTCCTTGCAGATGTTGTCCTTGGTGGGAATTGAACCCAGGACCCCAACGCTGCAAGGCTGCTGTGCTAACCACTGAGCCACCGTGCCGGCCGATAGATTGCAAAATTGCTTGTGTTTCCTAACTCTGACAAAACCCATTTATGAAGAAGGGAATAATCTTTTAAGGAGAAAGTTTACCTCTAAAATCCATCAATCAACTAGTCTCTTCACTATGTCTAAGGGGTACTTTACAAGCAGCGACATCGCTAGCATTTGCTAGCGATGTCGAGCGCGATAGCACCCGCCCCCGTCGTACAGCCGATATGTGGTGATCGCTGCCGTAGCGAACATTATCGCTACGGCAGCGTCACACGCACATACCTGCTCTGCGACGTCGCTGTGACCGCCGAACCACCTCCTTTCTAAGGGGGAGGAGCGTTCAGCGTCACAGCAACGTCACAGCAGCGTCACTGAACCGCTGCCCAATAGAAAAGGAGGGGAGGAGATGAGCGGCCGGAACATGCTGCCCACCTCCTTCCTTCCTCCTTTTCCGGTGGACGCAGGTAAGGAGATGTTTGTCGTTTCAGCGGCGTCACACGTAGCGATGTGTGCTGCCACAGGAACGACAAACAACATCGTACCTGCAGCAGCACCAATATTATGGAAATGAACGACGTGTCAACGACCAACGATTTTGCACGTTTTTGCGCTCGTTGATCGTCGCTCATTTGTTTTACACGCTGCGATGTCGCTAACGGCGCCGGATGTCCGTCACTAACGACGTGACCCCAACGATATATCGGCAGCGATGTCGCAGTATTTAAAGTACCCCTAAGACCCACCAACCAAATAGGCTCTTCTCTATCCCTAAGACCCAACCAGTCTCTTCACTATCCCGAAGAACCACCAACCAGCTAGTGTCTTCACTATCCCTATGACTCACCAACCAGCTTGTGTCTTCACTCTCCCTAAGACCTAAGAACCAACTAGTCTCTTCACCATCCATAAGACCCACCAACCAGATAGTCTCTTCACTATCCCTAAGACCCACTAGCCAACTAGTCTCTTCACTATCTCTAAGACCCACCTACCTACTAGTTTCTTCACTATCCATAAGCACCACCAACTGACTAGTCTTTTCAATATTTCCAAGACCCTTCAAGCAACTAGTTTCTTAATTATCCCTAAGGCACACCAACCAACTAGTCTCTGCACTATACATAAGATCCACCAACCAACTAGTCTCTTGACTGTCTTTAAGACCCACCAACCAACTAGTCTCTTCACCCTCCCTAAAGGGTACTTTGCACGCTGCGACATCGCTAGCATCGGCTAGCGATGCCGAGCGCAATAGTACCCGCCCCGTCGCACATGCGATATCTTGTGATAGCTGCTGTAGCGAACATTGTGGCATCACAGCGACGTCACACGGCAGGCGGCCAATAGAAGTGGAGGGGCGGAGATGAGCGGGACGTAAACATCCCGGCCACCTCCTTCCTTACACATAGCCGGTGGAGGCAGGTAAGGAGATGTTCCTCGCTCCTGTGGCTTCACACACACTGATGTCTGCTGCCGCAAGAACGAGGGACAACATCGTATCTCCTATTGGTACGACATTATGATAATGACCGACGCTATACAGATCACCCATTTTTGACGCTTTTGTGATTGTTTATCGGCGCATCTAGGCTTTACATGTTGCAACGTTGTTACCGGCGCCGAATGTGCATCACTTTCGATTTGACCCCGATGATATCGCAGGAGCGATGTCTCAGCGTGCAAAGTACCCCTAAGACCCACCAACCAAGTAGTCTCTTCCTAAGATCCATCAGCCAACTGGTCTCTTCAGTATACCTAAAACCCACCAACAAACTAGTCTCTTCGCTATCCCTAAGGCGGGCTTTGCACACTGCGACATCGCAGGTGCGATGTCGGTGGGGTCAAATTGAAAATGACGCACTTCCGGCATCGCATGCGACATCGTAGTGTGTAAAGCCTAGATGATACGATTAATGAGCGCAAATGCGTCGTTATCGTATCATCGGTGCAGCGTCGGCGTAATCCATGATTACGCTGACGCGACGGTCCGATGTTGTTCCTCGCTCCTGCGGCAGCACACATCGCTGTGTGTGAAGCCGCAGGAGCGAGGAAAATCTCCTACCGGCCTCACTGCGGCTTCCGTAGGATATGCGGAAGGAAAGAGATGGGCAGGATGTTTACATCCTGCTCATCTCCGCCCCTCCGCTCCGATTGGCCGCCTGCCGTGTGACGTCACAGTGACGCCGCACGACCCGCCCCCTTAACAAGGAGGTGGGTCGCCGGCCACAGGGACGTCGCACGGCAGGTGAGTGTGTGTGTGAAGCTGGCGTAGCGATAATTTTCGCTACGCCAGCTATCACCACATATCGCTGCTGCGACGGGGGCGGGCACTATCGCACTCGGCATCGCAGCATCGGGCTGCGATGTCGCAGTGTGCAAAGCCCGCCTAAGATCCACCAACCAACTAGTCTCTTCACTAACTCTCAGACCCACCAACCAGGTAGTCTCTTCACTATCTCTCAGATCCACCAACCAGCTAGTCTCTTCACTATCCCTAAGACCCAGCAACCTATTAGTCTCTTGCTTTGCACTGATGAAGGACAAGTAACCTGAAACAGCTGCATGCAAATGGTGATTCTGGTATGGTTTTACATCCTCAGTTATGTGGCAAGGCCTGACTTATAGGATTGCTACCTCCAATAAGGGGCACCAGGGACCTGTTCTTTTCCTCTGTGTAACATAGACAAGATTTGCCCTCATTTCGAGTTTCGAAGGACGTATTGTAGAATTCTTCTAAATTGTATCTTCAGTTGTAGACATTGTGAGAAGCTAGACCTATCCGGAGATGTAAGAGAAGACAGTGAAGATGACATTGAGTAGTCACACAAGGCGTTTTTTGATGATATAAGTATATCCTGGCACTCGGCCCATCTCGGATCGAGGAGGAAGGCTTGTTTATAAATTAACTGACTGCAAACATCACATAACTTCATGCAGGATAGGTCATTTAGGCCATAAAGCAAATATACACATGTATTAGACATTTAATTGTCTACATGTTTATCAAGACCCAAGTAAAAGCTTGTCTTCATTAATTATAGAGGGACAGGAATTAATGGTTCGGTATAATTGCCACAAAAGCCTGCCATTATTAATTCTTAACAGTTTAAGGGCTTCAACTTGAGTGATGTGATCTTTTGTATTTGATTCTTTATTTCTCTTTATACATTGGCATGCCTTATCCCATCCCATAAAGATTAATTTGCTGCAGTCAGATGCATAAATAATGAACTTACTTACTCCAAAATGGAGCCAAACAGCATAATCATTAGCAACACTTTAATGCAAACAGCCGAGTTTATCATTATGCATGGGATCTGTGGATCATTTGGCATCCTATTACAGCTTTAGAGCCCAGAGAGCTTGCAATCTAATTTTAAAATATGAACATGTTATAGAAAAAAAATATCCTCCGATGTATATGTGTTACTGTCATCTCCCTGCTGTTTAGAGACTAGTGACAGGTTTTGGACTGGAGCCTCTTTTTTACATCTTGACTCCTCCTGGTTTCTTTTGACATCTAATGAGTTAATGTCAGTTTTTGTTGCCAGTTGCTCATAGCAGTGCAGGTCAGCTGTAGCTGTTTTGAGCCCACGCTCCTTTAGGGTTAAATTGTGGGGTTTTCCCAGCAGTCCTTGCTGTTGATAGAATTGATTCTAGTCTGGCCATCCTGGTGGAAGGAGCTGCTGGGGAATTTTCCTGTGCCCATTCAATTTCTACTTTGGAGTCTGTCTGCAGTCGTAGATTTTGGGGTTTATAGCCTTCTGTTTATCCCCCTGTAAGTCTTTCCTTTTTCCTTCATATTTATTAGTACAGCGGTGGGACTAGTGTCTCCCGTCGGCTCGCTAACATCACGTTTGCAGGGCTAGTGAAGGATTAGGTATCCGGCTCAGCGACGGGTTGAAACACCCTGTATAGGGACGCTAGGAAGCTCAGATAACAGTTTCTGGTGAATTCAGGAGGTGTCCCCTCACCCCTGGGGCCCACCATTGTTAAAGTATTCCCGATGTCCCCCCTTTGTTTGTGGTGTTTTTATAAGTACGATAGAAGCCCGTTGGTCTGAACGCGTGTGTCACATGGTGCATATGGACTTCTCCGCGCTTGGCAATATGTTTTGGTAAATACAAAATAGTTCTGAGGCATTTTTTAACTCTACACTAAGTTATTCCTCTAGTATTGATGTTTTAGAGCTTTGAATCATCTCTGACCCATTTAAATATACGCAACTAAAGGGGCATTTCTCATTTACATAAATTATCCTGTATCCCCCCATATGCTAGATTGTGGGGTTGCAAGACTTTGATATCCCATTCTTACTTGGCTGCAAGACCAGCAACAACAAGAGAAGAATTAGGGCCCCAAGTTCTCCATTATGGTCCTTCTCTGACCATCACTAGTCATGCAACCAGGGAAAAACCATTCTATCACACTGACGATAAGACGATTATGAGTGTGTCATGTCCGCATGTTACCTCTGGGGCTTGTCGGATCAGGAGGTCTCAACGCCTAATTGTTCGCAGATCCTTTGTGCAGTCTACAGAGTATTGGAGTAGATTTACTTTCATTTGATGCTGAAGGAGTTAAGGATCTTTTCCTTTCTGGCTGAGATTACTCTTAGCCTTAATCATAGCTGCATCATCTTATCATCATTCCCTTCCACTATATTTACCCACTCCTGGATTCCACCCCATGCCGGTGATAGATCTTCTGTACTGACCACTTTGCAGGAGCCTGTCTCTGGAGAAGCTGATGTGTTTGTTTCAGTTGTAGCTGTGAAGTTTTCTGCTGGAGAAACTCAGGAGTGCTGTTTTTTGTGTCTTTCCCCACTCATTTGTTTTACCTTCCTCTTGTTGTTTTAGTGCAGTAGCGAGTCTAGTGTCTACACACAAGTCAGGATGAGTTAAGTTTCCAAAGCAGTTCCTTGCTGAGTGATCAGCTGCACTTACTAAGTAGTCACGCCCTACAGCTTTAAACAGTGGTGTATCCCAGCATTCCCTGCTGAAGATACAAAGTCATTTGTGTCCAGGCCGACTTTGAGGAATGCTCTGCAAGCCAAGTTCCTGTGCTCAGGCTATATCTTTTTGTTTGTTAATTTTCCCCCTGTTTGTCTTTACTTCCCTGGTGTGTTGTTAATGCAGTGGGGAGGTCTAGTGAACCCCACCTGCTCCTCACTTGTCAGGGTTACTATAGTGTCTTCCGAGGGTCCCAGGTTCCTGCTCGGCAACAGTTGCAGAGACTGTATAGGGACTGGTGATGAGAGAAGGGACAGTTGCAGGTGAGGTTAGGAGGTGTCCACCTACCCCTCTCACTAGTTCCAGGGCCTCCCATAGTTTTTGTATCCCCTGTGCCCCCCTTTTCATGTGTTTTTTGTTGTGTATCAGATGCATGGAGGTCTGAATGCACCTCGCCACGCTTGCTACACCCAAAGAGTGTGACAACAACATGGTGCTGAAAGGTCCAAATTCCATCATCTTTGGACTTTCTCATATTCTGTTCTTTCTCGTTCAGGAAGGTGTTTTTTTTTTAAGAAAAAAAAAATCAAATCTTTCCTTAAAGTTAAAACTAAAGGGAGGCTTCAGAGAAAAAAAACAAAACTCTCTTATTTATGGTATCCTCTGTGACTTTTTACAATTTTATTGTGCAGCCTAGGTGTGTTTTATCCAGTTGTGCGGCAGAATTTGACCTTTTCCCAAAGTGAAATATTATTCTATTGGGTCCCTGCCTCTCGCTAGATCAGTTCACTTCTGCTGAAAACAGCACTTGTTTGAAATCTTATAAAAAGGAAAGCGAAGATTACGAGGAGAATTTACTGACTTTTTTGTTTTTGCTAAGTTGACAAGAATCTGAACATTAATAATACACATTGATAACACACGGCACAGGATTTCTTTTTTTTTGCATTTAATGTCTTTGAAATAATTAAAAGGAGTTTACCCAATTCCGGTTTTAGGAACTTAAAAGTAAAGATGTGAGAATATCCTGTGTCGATTTAGAGAACAGGTTATAAACAACTCAAAGGCTGCAGTGGAAATGACTCAAAAAACTTTTTAAAGGGGTTTTCCAGGATCATGTATTGGTGACCCATAATCATACTTGGCAACTTTATAAGAACAAGGAAAGACATTGATTCCAGGAAGAGTTTTCAAATCTCCAAGGTGCTTCCAAAACCTTGACTCTCATTTTCTATATTCAGGATTGCACCGGTCCCCAGCCTCTTAGCTTTCTGCTTGCAACGTGGTAGTGCACACCTGAAGATTGACAGGTTGGTCCAGTGGCATGGTGCAACACTGGTCTGATGTGAGCACTCTTCCATTTTTGCCTCTGGAGTACGGCACTTTTGCCTCTCCGCACTTTGAAGCTGAAAGTATACAGTGATCTACCCAGCTTCAAAGCAGCGTTTCCAGCTCTAAAGAAAGCATTGGTCTTATTGCCAACTAGTCTGGTCACTCTGAGACTGCAGAGGTGGCCGGTAAACTAGTCATCCGGCAGTAAACTATTGATTTAATGGGAACTTGTCATCCGAATTGGCCCCTATAAGCTGCGGCCACCACCAGTGATCTCTTATATACAGCATTCCAGAATACTGTATATATAAGAGCCCAGGCTGCTCTGAGCTTTACTATACTCACCTGCGGGCTCTCCGGTTCGGCGCCTCCTCTCTGCAGCAATGTCCCCCAGTGTGAATGTCGTGTCCTACATCAGCCACTAAGCTAAGGGCAGATCAAAGTATTGTAGTGCGCATGCGTGGGTGATCTTTAACCTTTCCTAGAACTTTGATCTGCCCTCAGCAGAGCAGAATAAAGTGCGCCTGCGCAGGACCGCAATGCAGGCGTGTGTGGCTCACATAGGACGTGTCATCCACACTGGGCTAAGAAAAAGCTCGATGGCAATCTCTGTAGAGAGGAGGAGCTGGGCCGGAGAGCAGAGACACCTATCGGACCAGAGGGTAGCGACACCCATCAGACCGGAGAGCAGTGACACCCATCGGACCTGACCACCCCGTAGGTAAGTATAAAAAAAGTGTTTTTTACATGATACAGAGCGGCCTGGGCTCTAAGGCTATGTTCACACTAGAAAAATGATTTTTCTTAAGAAATTTCTTAAGAAATTTCTTAAGAGTGAAGGATTAGTGCACCTGCGTTAAAAAACGCATCAAAAACGCACCTGCGTTTTTGCCGCGTTTTCGGTGCGTTTTTGGTGCGTTTTCGGTGCGTTTTTGGTGCGTTTTTACCGCTGGTTGCTCCCTGCGTTATTGTGCCAATTATCTATGGCAAAAATCGCAGTTAGCTGCAGAAAAGAAGTGACATGCTCATTCTTTTTCTTAAGAAAATCTACTGAAAGAATTTTCTTAAGAAAAAAACGCAGTGTGTGCACAGCTAATTTTTTTTGCCATAGGTTTTGCTGGGGAATGTCTGCAGAAAGGTTACAAGAATTTCTCAAGAAATTTCTGCAGCAAAAACGGACCCAAAACGCAGGTAAAAAACGCAGTGTGTGAACATAGCCTTATATACAGTATTTTAGAATGCTCTATATAAGAGCTCACTGGTGGTGGCCGCAGCTTATAGGGGCCAAATCTAGTGACAGGTTCCCTTTAGTAATCCGTCAATTCTTCAAAATAGAGAGGATTTTTAAGAAGAGATAAATTGGAAAGTTGCTTACTTTTTACAAGCACTTTGCAATTTCATATATTTAACAAGATCAGATCACCCCTTTAATAGGTCAAAGAAGAAGGATTAAAGTATAACAATCCTTAAAGAGAATCTGTCAGAAAGAAGAACCGTCCTCAGTCATTTATATGGGCATGCTGGTCATAGAAAGTTGAATAAAATGATAACTTGATATCTGTGATCCCATGTATTATTCCCCCCCCCCCCCAAAAAAAAGCCATGTTTTCTTAATATGTAAATGGGCTGTTAAGATCTATTGGTCAGACACAGATCTGCCAGAGCATGTGCCTCCAGAGCTTATATTAATAACAGGTGTGAGACATGTAGCTCAGGAGAGCAGATTGTCAGTCATGACATGTCTCACACTTGTAACATGTCCTTTTTTTTTTTTTACAAAAAGCTCTGGAGGCAGATTCCTGGGGGGATCTATGTCCAGCCCATACAGTTGACATCAGAAGTTTCCATACACATCTAAAAAGACACATCTGCAGGTTTTCCTCACTATCTGACATGAAATCAGAATAAACCTTTCCTGTTTTAAGTCAATTAGGAATCAAAATTATTTCTATTTGCCAAATGCCATAATAATGAGACAGAGAGAGAATGTTTTAAGACATTTTTATTACTTTCTGCAAAGTTAAAAGTTTCCATACACTAAAGGGTACTTTATACGCTGCGATCTCACTAGCGAGACCGCCAGCGATCGTACCCGCCCCCGTCGGTTGTGCGACACGGGCAAATCGCTGCCCGTGCTGCACAACCTCACTTACCCCCGTCACACGCACTTACCTGCCCTGCGACGTGGCCCTAGCGGGCGATCCGCCTCCTTTCTAAGGGGGCGGTTTGTGCGGCGTTATAGCGACGTCACACGGCAGTAACATCCCGCCCACCTCCTTCCTTCCTCATTGCTGGTGGACGCAGGTAAGGAGATGTTCGTCGCTCCTGCGGTGTCATACACAGCGATGTATGCTGCCGCAGGAACGACGAACAACATCGCTAAAAAGCAGAGAACGATTTTTAGTTTCAGGACGACCTCTCCGCGGAAAACGATTTTGACCACTTTTGCGATCGTTTAAGGTCGCTCGTACTTGTCACACACTGCGATATCGTTAATGACACCAGATGTGCATCACAAACACCGTGACCCCGACGATAATTCATTAACGATATCGCAGCGTGTAAAGCCAACTTTAGAGTACTATGCCTTTAAACAATCTGGGACAACCCATATGATGATGTCATGCCTTTAGAAGCTTCTGATAGGTTTATTGGCTAAGTTAATTAGAGACACACCTGTAGATGTAGATGAATGTCAGATCTACTGACATTCCCTTTAAGAGGTTAATGGAAATTTTGGGATTTAAAGAGAGCATGCTCTTTAATAACATCAAAAAGTTTTCTTACTTTTATGATGTAATCCTCGCTAAGTATTATACAGTTGTACACTAGGGACCTGATACGTTTTATTGATTAGTTTTCCTTGGTTCCATGACTTAAGGCCCAGTCACACTAAACAACTTACCAGCGATCCCAACAACGATCCAACCTGATAGGGATCGCTGGTAAGTTGCTAGGAGGTTGCTGGTGAGATGTCACACTGCGACGCTCCAGCGATCCCACCAGCAACCTGACCTGGCAAGGATCGCTGGAGCGTGGCTACACGAGTTGCTGGTGAGCTCACCAGCAACCAGTGACCAACCCCCAGCGCCGCGTGGAAGTGATGCTGCGCTTGGTAACTAAGGTAAATATCGGGTAACCAACCCGATATTTACCTTGGTTACCAGCGCACACCGCTTAGCGCTGGCTCCCTGCTCTCCTAGCTACAGTACACATGGGGTTAATTACCCAATGTGTACTGCAGCTACATGTGCAGAGAGCAGGGAGCCGCGCACACTGCTTAGCGCTGGCTCCTTGCTCTCCTAGCTACAGTACACATGGGGTTAATTACCCCATGTATACTGCAGCTACATGTGCAGAGAGCAGGGAGCCGCGCACACTGCTTAGCGCTGGCTCCTTGCTCTCCTAGCTACAGTACACATGGGGTTAATTACCCGATGTGTACTGCAGCTACATGTGCACAGAGCAGGAGCCGGCACTGACAGCTGAGAGCGGCGGAGGCTGGTAACGAAGGTAAATATCGGGTAACCAAGGTAAGGGCTCCTTGGTTACCCGATGTTTACTGTGGTTACCAGAGTCCGCAGAAGCCGGCTCCTGCTGCCTACACATTTAGTTGTTGCTCTGTCGCTGTCAAACACAGCGATGTGTGCTTCACAGCGGGAGAGCAACAACTAAAAAATGGCCCAGGACATTCAGCAACAACCAACGACCTCACAGCAGGGGCCGGGTTGTTGCTGGATGTCACACACAGCAACATCGCTAGCAACATCGCTGTTACGTCACAAAAGTTGTTTGTTAGCAGCGATGTTGCTAGCGATGTTGTTTAGTGTGACTGGGCCTTTAATCCCCAATCTAATCATATAAATAGGTTGTGTCCTATCCCATTCTCAGTGCCATTACACCTTTCTGTGTTGTTTTTTATTATTATTTTGCAGCATCCTAAACACAAGGATATTGAAGAGAGTTGATCCGGCTTTGATCCTCACTCTTGTTGTCAAAGCACTCGGGATTGAAGAGTCTGTTGGCTACAATTGACTGCGACAATTAGGAGATGATCAGAGTCTTAAAGTGGAGCACTTAGAGTGTAATTTACATGTCAGTTGTATGAATAAAAAAAAAAGATTTTTTTTTCTCCTTCGAGTCTTGTAAACCACAATTTTGTGTTCTGGTAAGAAAAAAAACCTGGCAGAAGAGTTCCATTCCCCATTAACATCTGAAAAGCAGAATCATAAAAAGACGACTGCTGGGCCTATTGTCCGGCAGAAATGCTGATTTGCAGTCAGTGATTGAATGAGTGGGGCTGTCTGTAAATGGAACCTTGTCAGAGGTAACTTCCTCGTTACTGTTTTATTATCCTTTGGAAATTGTTACATACCTTACTCTTTCCATTTACTGTACCGTCATTGTGATATTGTCACTGTCTGAAGAAACCCTTTTACTGATAAAGAAAGATGAATATATTGACATAAAGGGAAACAGGAGAGAGAGAGATGATCATATAACATCTCATTATATGTTATTTCATTGCTCGGTGGATGTGTACTGTCAAGGATAGTACTCTCAAACATGGCAGAGAGAGTCACAAACATGACTATACCCCACAGGGCAAGCATTATGTTCAATTATACCCTTGTGGTAACTTGTGTTGCCTCAGATTGTGTATCTTTATTTTATAGTGCCGCTACATTGACGACGTTCAGAATGCTGCCCAATCAATACTTTCACACAGTTCACTAAATAACAATCCTATAAAGCATTAAAGTATTTATAAAATACTATAATCTATCGTATCTAATTAGATGTGCCGTACAACACAATACCACCATACAGTGCTGAAAAAGTACCAACATATAGTGTTCCAATATTGGCTCCATGCAAACAATATATTAAGTGCAACATTTTGTCAAATAATACTGCAATATAACTAGGATTTAGGGCACTCATAAGTACTTAGTGTCTGGACCTCTTCTGTGTCCTCTCCAGTAGGCATTAACCAGTTGTCACACTTATACATGTGGCGGGCACGTTCAGACCAACAGATGCCTGATGCATAACAAAATACAACAAAACAATATGACAAATAAGGGTGAACACTGGGGACACAATAACAATGGTGGGCCCTACCTCTAGCGAGAGTGGTAGATGTGTCACCTCCTAACCTCACCTGCAGCTGTCCCTACTTTCCTAGCCAGTCCCTTTACAGTCTCCTCAACTCTCACCGAACAGAAACCTGAGATCCTCAAAAAACCCTGTAGTTGCCCTGGCTAGTGCATTGGCAGGTGGGAGATGCTAGCCCCGCCGCTGCACTAAGATGACACAAAGAAAGGTAAGACAAATAGAGGAGACAGGAACAAAAGGATAAAGTCTGGCTTCTGGAACACTCCTTCACAGATTCTTCCACCAAGGAGGCCAGAATACAAATGGATTTGTATAATCAGCTGGGAAATCTAGCTACTTAAACACAAAGGGGCGTGGCGACAGAGCAGTGCAGCTGACATGCACTGCTGCAAAGCTGCTAGCAGCAACTGACATTAACTGTTTCAGCACCAAGAGAAACAAAACATTTAAATGTAGAGAGTCAGATGGAGATGTGAGGCTCCAGTCCTAAACCTGTTGCTAGTCTCCAAAAACAGGGAGACGACCGTGACACCAGTAACTATAAAAGTTGGTGTCGGCACACCTGGGTCTCCATGTAACGTGTCCTAAAAGTGCACGGAATGCACCTTGGCCAGGTGTAAGACTGAATGAGGAATGTGAGTCTTCCAACGACGTAAAGGACCAGACGATGATCATAAAGATGTGTTAAATAAAACTTCTAATTCATTTCTCCATTAAAAATAGTCATGCAAACAGAGGGAAAAAACACCATAGGAAAGGAAAAAAAACCAACACCTTTCAGCTTATTCCTGGTATTTATTTTGGGATCTCAATTTATTTTGGAGTCTACTCTAAAGGCAGTGGTGTAACTACAGTTTGATGGGCTCCAATGCAAAATTTGGACCTGTGACCCCCTGTTCCTTCCCCTAGGGGTACAGGATAATTACCCTGACACTTGGCTCTTTCCCTCAGCACCCAGCTTTCCCATACTCTGATATCCCAATATAATAGCCAAAATTATAACGCATCTCATAGTCCTCCATATATTATAATGCATCCCCCATAGTCCTCCTTTTAGTATAATTCAGCCCCCATAGTCTTTCATATCATATAATGCATGTCATAGTCCTCCATATATTATAATGCAGCCCCCATATTCCTCCATATAGTGTTATGCAGCCCCCATATTCCCCCATATAGTATTATGCAGCCCCCATATTGCAACCATGTAGTATTATGCAGCCCCCATATTCCAGCATATAGTATTATGCACACCATATATTTCTCCATATAGTATTATGCAGGCCCTCTATTCTGCCATATAGTATTATGCAGCCCTATATTCTGCCATATAGTATTATGCAGCCCCATATTCCCCCATGTAGTATTATGCAGCCCCCCCATATTTCCCCATATAGTATTATGCAGCTCCCATATTCCCCCATATAGTATTATGCAGCCCCCATATTACCCCATATAGTATTATGCACCCCCTTTATCACCCCATATAGTGTTATACAGCTCACATATTCCTCCATATAGTATTATGCAGGCCCTATATTCCTCCATATGTAGTAGTAGTATGCAGTCCCCATATCGATTAATGCACCCCCATAGTCCTCTGGCCACCATGATTAAATACATAAATACTCACTTCTCCTCATTCCCCCGCTGCTCCGGTCTCCTCAGCGTGTCCACTGTTCTGCACAGCTCAGCACAGTGGTGCACAGTAGTGATGTCATAGCGCTCCACTGTGGTGACACGTCAAAGCGCCGCAGACACAGCCGGTAAATGATAAGAGATGGTGCTCTCTGCTCTGCAATTCGGATAGAATTAAAAGTGCGATCCTCGGTGGGGGGTTGGCCCGGTGCCAGTGCCCCCCCGATTCACAGGCCCCATAGCAGTGGAGTGGCCTGCCACCATTGGCAGTACACCACTGGCTGAGGGTCTCCTGAACCCCTGAGCCTGGTTGCGATCGCCACCCTTGCGACAGCGATCATTCTGCCCTTGTCTAAAGAAGAGTATATGGTGGGGTTTGGATTGGGATTTTGTTAATTTTCATAGTTTGTTATTGGATTTCTATTAGTCTTTGGGTCTGAATTTGTTTTTGAGTCATAGTTGATTTTTGGGGTTGTTACAGGGGTGTCCTGTTTTTATTTTGGAATGTTTAGTAGTGTCATTTGGAGGCTGTGTCCATCCTTTTATGTATCACAGCACTTCTCTGACTAATTAAGGGTTCTAATACCACATAAGTGCGTTCTACACTACTGGGAATAGTTACCGAAGATCCGACGGTGCGGAACATTCTAAGGTCATAATATAACACTGGACGTTTGTTCCATCCATGACGTTCCCTCGCAGTGAGAACAGTTGATTGCGATGTCATGACAGTAAATTTGCTTTTGCCAGAAATTATTTTTTTTTTACGGAATCTCTTAACCCCGTGAGTGCCAGAAGTAGTTGTATGGCGTTGGTAGGACGTGTTTTTCTGTCTCTTTCTGCTCTCTGGAGATTTGTAATGGCTGCTAATGGGATTTTTAATTGCTTTATAACTTTATAGGCATTGTGGGGTTGGTAATTTTACTCTAGCACCTTCCCTAGCTTTCACTACAATATAACAGTCACTAAATATGCTATGAAAACAGACTGACAGTCACAGTCCGGAGTGTGAGACGCCAGCAGTTATGGGTGGCCCCTGGGCTCGTGATATATGTTAACTCTCCTCCAAGAGGGTGGAATGTGCTCAGCGGGGAGCGGGGATTATACGGTGCACTTTACTGTTATGGAGCTGAACTTTCCACCAGGAAGCGTGTATTACAAGCAGCGTATACCCCTCATCTCAAGGTGGACATGGTTAAGAAATGAACTGCGAGATGTAAAAAATCAATTCAATCATGTGACGTCCCGTAGTTCACAACTTTAGAATTGTTCATCCTGAGCTGCCTGGTTCAGGAACGCAATGCCATAACTGACGCGCAAACAGTGAAAGGAAGGAGGACGATGGAGCTTTGGATAAATTACCAGATCGTTTTCGTCTTATAGTTGGGTGTTACCGCATACATTACATAGCAGGAGTCTTCTTTTCACCACCCCAGATCTTCTACACATTGTGATGGAGATTACTGACATTCCTGATGTTGGCTGAGACCGCGACGTGATGGAGAATTGAGCAAGGGGATATTTGCACAATTTGGCCACACATGTTGAAGGCTACGTCCATCCATTCATTGAGTGTAAGCTCCCAAGAACCCTGAGCTAGAAGTGATCATTATTAGGGATGATCGAATACCTCAAATATTCGGGTTTGCGAATATTTGCCGAATAAATCACCGCTATTTGACTATTCGCGAATATTTGATGCGCAATGTAAGTCTATGGGAAACCCGAATAACAACTATCCAGAACTATTTGGGCTTCCCATAGACTTACATTGCACATCGAATTTTCGCATAGCAGCGACCTATTCATCGGATATTCACGAAGCCGAATATTTGAGGTATTCGATTATCCCTAATCATTACGACAACGCTCCTCCACAGCCATGGGTCAAGTAGACCCTCCAAAAAGACCTGATTCTAAAGGGCTATCCTCCATCTATACAAATCTAGTGCCTTTCCACTTTTAACCAATTTCTGTCATTACTTCCTTCCCCTCTTCAAAGAGCCATAATTTTATTTGAAATTTTTCCTATCGTCCTAACAATATTCGGGCTTTTTTTTTTCTGCAGAACGAATTGTCATTTTGGATTACACTATTTTACCCCATAATGGACTACAAAATAGAAAAAAAAAATCCAAAAAATTGTTTAAAGAAAATACAATTCAGTCCTTGTTTCTTGGGTTGTGTATTCATGGTGTTCACTGTGTAATTAAATGACTTTCCAGCATAATGTTCTATTACAGCATTGAAACATTTGCATAGCTTTGTTTTTTTATTTAAGTGCAAAAAAAAAATTAGGAATTTGGTAAAAAATTAAAAATGAACATGACATGCCTGGTTGGAGCCCTCTGGTTTTCATCTGGTTTAACCATGCCCCTTCGGCCTTAAGTATCATGCCCTCTTTCCTTATAAGAAACCTAGCTTGCTTTGTCAGACAAGGATCAAGGCTCTTGCACCTCTTTTCAACCCCTAATCCCCTCATACCTATCTATGACAACCCACTCTTTTCAGCGGGGATTAATAGAACTAAATTCCTACACAAACATAGAGCAGATCATCCGACGATATCAGATTTTAGTTCTCCATCTACTATTATACCTGTCAGTGACCTATTTCAGAACTCCCAGGTCCCCCCCGACGCATGTTTTTTTCACAGACAACTACGGAGCTATATTAGCTCTCTCCATCCACAGGGAAACATTTTCAGATCATTGTTGCTGCTCTACAAAACTTTTATGGAAAGTAGAATTGCGTCAGTAGACCCACCCACCTTCTTCTCTAGATGGGAGGTCGATTTGGGCAGATCCCTGACTACAGAAGATAGAGCAAAAATTTTGCTCTTTACACAGAAATCTTCACTCACACAGAGGGGGTAGGGGGTACAAGATACTATATAGATGGTACCGTTGTCCCACTGCTGTCCATGCGATGTTCCCAACGACTCCGGACACCTGTTGTAGATGCTTACGAGACAGAGGCTCATACATGCATATATGGTGGTCATGTGAATCCATTAGAGGCTTCTGGTTGGCAGCATTTGATCTCATTAACCGCCTTTCAATGCGCAGAGTCACTCCCTCCCCAGAGCTCGCGCTTTTATCGCTCTGCAACTTTTTGATTTCTAGATTCAAAAAAAGTCTCCTTCGACACGTCCTAGCGGCGGCGAGAAGACTCATACCTAGATTCTGGAAACAGACACAAACGCCTTCTAGGTTGGACTTGATCACAGAATTGAATGACATGTTTAGATTGGAGGAACTGATCGGACAGACCACGGAAACATCAGTGAGAGTCCTAGACCTACGGACCCCATGGATCTTGTTCAGGGATTCGCCTGATAGAGACTCATGGCTAGCCGAGGGGGACTAAGATGAGCAGGAACTGGCCCATCCCTGTTTGGGGGGGGCCCGCGCAGGCTGGATGACATTTTTTTCCCTCGGACTTCCCTTATGTTTGTTCCCACTTGCTTAATCTGTGATCCCTTTTGTTCCTTCCTCTCAAGTCCTTGTTTAATTTTCCCCTTCCTACTCCTTTTCTTACTCAGATCTTACTAGCCTACTCACCATCTTAAAACCTCCTGAGCTTCCACGGAGGAGATGTTTATTTTATGTTAACTGTTGGGATATAAATTAGACTTATCTTTTTGTAATTACATGCCTTCTTAATGTGATTACTCCATATACTGATAAATTGATTTGCAATGTTGATGTTACGGTACTTTTTGTGTAAAATTATAATAAAACTTAATTTGAAAAAATTAAAAATGTGTAGATTTTTTAAATTTTTTGTCGATGCAGCTGGGTGAGGACTTGTTTGTGGGCAAAGAGCTGCTGTTTTTATTGGCACAGTTTAGGATTGCAAAAAAAACATTTTGATCAATTTTTAAAGCATTTTTTTAAGAAGGTATAACAGACAGATACAGTGCAGTTTTGGTGTTTAAAGATAAGTAATTGATCTCTTAGTCGTGGACAACATTTTAATGATGTTAAAAGGTTGTCCACTAATTAGACAACCCCTTCTTAATCACTATGTTTCTCCAAATTAAAATAAAAACACCTATACTCACCTCCAGTGCTGGTGCTGTTACAGCATTGAGGTCAATGGCTGTCCTGGGGATCTTGTGACATTATGACATGTGATCCTTGTATTCACTTAACTTTCCTCTTCTATGGATGTAATTGACATCCGGAAGAGGTGAGGGTTCCTCTCTCACTTCCTCCGGATGTCAATTACATCCAAAGGAGGGGACAGTGAAGTGGTCACAGGGATCACATGACATAACAATGTCATGTAAGCCCAGGACAGCCAGGGACAACAATGCTGGAACAGTGCCGGCAACGGAGGTGAGTATTGGTGTTAATATTTTACTTTTTGGAAACATATTTGCTTTCCACAAAAAACAATCATTTGCTTTGAGAGTGTTTATGAATCTGAAAGAAAATTATACTTTTAATATCGGAGGCTCTAAATATAGGATACAAAGCTCTTTCCATAGAGAATTATGCATAAATGTCTTGTCTTCAGCTGCCATAAGAAACCGCAAGAACCAAAATGAAGCGTTATTAAAATAATAACACATATACTCACTTCCAGTGAGTATGCTGTTCCAGCATTGTTGGCACAGGCTGTCCTGGGGATCATGTGACATTATGTCATGTGATCCCTGCGGCCACTTCACTTTCCCCTTCTATGGCTATAATTGACATCTGGAAGAAGAGAGGGTTCCTCTCTCACTTCCTCCAGTTGTAAATTACATCCAAAGGAGGGGACTGTGAAGTGGTTACAATGTCATGTGAGCCCCAGGACAGCCAGTAACAACAATGCTGGAACAGAACCAGCACCGAAGGTGAGTATAGGTTTCATTATTTTAGTTTCTGGAAATATATTTGCTTTCCACGGAAACAATCATTCTCGTTGATGGAGAGATCTGATGGAGTCTTTATGGATCTGAAAGAAAATTATACTTTTAATAACGGAGGCTCTAAATATAGGACACAAAGAGACTGCGAGAACCGAAATGAAGCGCAATTAAAATAATAACAGATGTACTCACCTCTAGTGCCGGCGCTGTTCCAGCATTGTTATCACTGTCTCTCCTGGGGTTCACATGACATTGTTATGTCACATGATCCCTGTGGCCACTTTATTCTCCCCTTCTATGGATGCAATTGACATCTGGAAGAAGTGAGGGCTCCTCTCTCACTTTCTCCAGTTGTAAATTACATCCAAAGGACAGGACAGTGAAGTGGCGCAGGGATCATGTAATGTAACAATGTCATGTGAGCCCCAGGACAGCCAGTAACAACAATGCTGGAACGGGCCCAGCACCGGAGGTGAGTATAGGTGTCATTATTTTACTTTGTGGGAACATATTTGCTTTCCACGGAAACAATCATTCGCTTTGATGGAGAGATCTGATGGAGTCTTTATAAATCCTTATGGCCACTTTACTCTCTCCTTCTTGTGATGTAATTGACATCCATAAGAGGTGAGGGCTCCTCTCTCACTTCCTCCAGTTGTCAATTATATCCAAAGGAGGGGATAGTGAAGTGGCCGCAGGGATCTTGTGACATAACAATGTCATGTGAGCCCCAGGACAGCCAGTGACAACAATGCTGGACAGTGCCGGCACCGGAGGTGAGTAAACAGTAGGTGTTATTATTTTACTTTAAGGAAACATAGTGATTGAGAGGGGGTTGTCTGTCTAGTGGACAACCCATGCATCTGATCAGGGCATGCTAGGTGTTGTAGTTCCCTTCTGGATATATATATATATATACCTCTCACAGGTTGACTACATCTCTGCTGCTTCAGCGCTAATATCTGATTCTTCTCTCGTCTCTTTTGCAGGTAGCAGACGCCGCAGAATATTTGCTTTCCACGGAAACAAACATTCGCTTTGATGGAGAGATCTGATGGAGTGTTTATGAATCTGAAAGAAAATTATACTTTTAATATCGGTGGCTCTAAATATAGGATACAAAGCTCTTTCCATCTAGAATTATGCGTAAATGTCTTGTCTTCAGCCGCCATAAGAAACCGCGAGAACCGAAATGAAGCGCATATTTCACCCAATAAAAGCATGATGGCTGTGAAGGTGTGGATCCGCGACACATACTAAGAGCCATTTAAAGGCAAAATGTCTACTATTAATCAGAGGAGACGACCAATATGCGCAGATTAGCCCAAGGAATGTCTTCTTTATCAGATCAGTCAATCCCTTTCTGTGGATTAGCATAAAATGTTTAGCGAAGAAATTCTGGAATAATGTGGTTGCAGGAGATCTACGAGCGCTTCTCGCCGCTGTCACAATTATTAGGAAAATATTTCATGGTTAAAAAAAAAGTCAAAAACAAACAAGAAGCAAAAATAAAAGTGATTTGCATTTACTTTTTGATTTTTTTTTTCACTCCAACCATGTGAATGAGCGGTGAGCAGCGTGCTAAGCCTTGTTAAGCAGTTTTGGCATTTATACTATAATGCAAATGACATAATACTCTTATGGTATAAGTAGCATCCTTCGTATTCATCTGTATTTACCTTGTGAAAGATCATTTTGCGACCGTCCCTGGACATGATGACTGCTGCATTGCTGACAACATGACGCCAAATATGCCAAAGTGACTCACTTATAGGGAAACTTAAAGGAAATTGCTCCATAGGTAAAATCCTAATTGTATAGGGCACATGTACTAGATGCTGGGTGACTGGTTGGAACCAATAAGCCACAGAGTTTCAGTTCGTGACAGGCAAACCATTGGACAGTGCTGGGAAATAATAAAAAAAATAGTTCCAGTACCTATAGTGCTGACAGAATGTTGATAAAGATGAGTGACCAGAGAACCCAATAAGCAACAGGGTTTCAGATCGTCACAGGCAAAGCACAGTCTAGTGCTGGGAAATAATAAAAAATAGTTCCAGTACTATAGTGCTGGCAGAATATTGATAAAGATAAGGGACTAGGAAAGCCAATAAGCCACAGGGTTTCAGGTCCTCACAGACAAACCATTGGACAGTGCTTGGAAGTTATATAAAAAAAAATAGTTCTAGTACCTATAGTGCTGGTAGAATGTTGATAAAGATGGGTGACCAGAGAAACCAATAAGCAACAGGGTTTTAGTTAGTCACAGGCAAAGCATTAACCAGTGCTGGGAAATAAAAAAATAAAATAAAATAGTTCCAGTGCCTATAGTGTTGGCAGAATGTTGATAAAGATGGGTGACCAGGGAAGCCAATAAGCCACAGGGTTTCAGTTCATCACAGATAAACCATTGGACAGTACTGGGAAATTATAAAAAAAATAGTTCCAGTACCTATAGTGCTGGCAAAATGTTGATAAAGATGGGTGACCAGAGAAACCAATAAGCCACAGGGTTTCAGTTCATCACAGATAAACTATTGGACAGTGCTGGGAAATTATAAAAAAAAATAGTTCCAGTACCTATAGTGCTGGCAGAATATTGATAGAGAAATAAACTGCTGCCTTAATAGTAAGTTGAGAATGAGGACCGTTGCTGGATTAGACTTGTTTGTATATCAAAAGTATCTTTATTTTGTTTTTTTGGGGATCAGGGCATCAAGAGTATTCTATTCTATTTGTTTTTTGGGGAATGAGCTTAACATTATGTGACCCTGTTACGGTGAAAGTGGCCACAATAAAAAATGTTGTTTCTGTGATGTCTCCAGAAGCTCTATTTAGGTAAGTTCTTTCATGGAGGGTATCGGATTAGCCCTATGTTGTATTCAAAATGCTCCGTATTTGCATTTTTGGGGGGCACTCAGTATTTGTCTCCCCTTTACCATACATGTGTGATGCACCCATGTCTTCCTCCATTCACAGCCCTGTGCTCCTCCTGCCTCCTGGAGGACTCATAGACCTGGACTTCGCCTTATCAGCGAAGTAATGGCAAATCGGAGCATTGTGCGGTTCCGGCGCTCCCCCGACGCTCGCTCCCCTGTAATGTGATGGCGGTGAACACTTATTGGTGTTTAAATTTCTGCCCACAGAAGCCTGAAGTGTGACTGACGGGTCTGGGAGTCAATGGCTTACTTTATTTACCGTGGTCTATAAACTGCGCGCTCCTCGAGTGCTCTTACCGGGTCAGCAATCCGTGCATTTTACTACTATACAGCAGAACCAAAATCCTGCATGCTGGAAACAGAGCAAAAAAAATGAAAAAAAAAAATGAAAAAAAGTGAAAAAAGTTGTAAAAATCTTACCGATGTTCTTAGATTGTTTATCTTCTGACAGTATGGGATTAAAGAATATGGACACTTTTGGAGGCAATTATTTTTACTTAAAGGGATTGTTCACTACTTTTACATTGATGGCTAATCCTTAGTATAGGTCATACATGTCTGATCGGCCGGGGTCCAACACTCCGCATCCCCATGTGATGTCCCTGAACTATCAGGTCGTCACAGGGTATTGCACAATCTGCCCTTCTGTGCAGTATCCACCTCCTCCTTGGTTACGGGTCCCTAACTATATGGTGTTGCCTACATCAGCTAATCAAAATCCTAGGTACACTCTGCACCACACCCACCAGACACACCAGTGGACGGCCTGAGTGGAATAGGGTCACCCACTTGGGGGGTTGGTTAGGGGAGGTCAGGAGTGTCAGGAACAGAGAGAAGTAGTTTGGAAGTGGAGGAGAGAGGAGGTCAGGAGCAGGGCTCTGGAGCAGTTACCTAGGTGGCAGACGGTGGTCTGGGCCTAGAAGGTCGCTGGAGATAGTGGCAAGGGGCACGGAACTGTCGAGGAGGACAGCCAGCGGCCTTGTACCATCACCGGGCTGGGACCAGGGCACGTGGACGCTAGGTCAGGAAGTAGCTCCAGGCAACCTGACAAAATACCCGACGAGAACGAAGCCTTCAAGATCCGCTCTCCACCCGCTCCAGAATCGGGGTACTAGCGCAACGAGGAGGATAAAACTTTCCACTCAAATGGTCCAGAAAATCCCAAGCGTGAACCCTGAGAGCAAGCTCCCGCAGTTAGCCATAGTGGGGAGCGGGACCCGACTAGTTCCATACTACCGGGGCCAACAGAGAAGTAAACTTAGAGCCAGGAGGCAGGTCACGGATCACCAGGCAGCACCATTGGGGACGGGACCCGAACTAGCTCCCCTCAGCGGCAGCGGTGTCCAGAACTTTGGTTTATCCAGTTGTCGGTGTCAGCTTTATGGACTGAGTGAGTACGCAAGTGACCCCCTTTGCACCCAAAGCACTCCCCGAACACCATCACCGAGTCCGGGGGCATTCCCCCCTACCCGTGGAGGGTTCTAACACCTGGCTGCCCCATTCCATCACCCCCAGGTACTCCCAACTGCAGCGGTGGTACTCCACATTACCACACACCACGGGTGGCGTCATGAACTCTAAACACAATCCCCTGTAAAAACCCCCTAATTTGAGTCGCCGCACGACCCCCGGGTCCGGAGACCCTTTCAGCCACCGTGGATCCAGATCCGAGCAGCCCGGCTGCTGACATGGGGGCGGCACACCCACTGATCAGCTGTTCTTGGCGCCGGCGGACGGAAATGCTCAGTTCCGGAGCTGGCCCGTCAACTGAAAGCGGCCACGCCCAGGAACTGCACATCTGCCTCCCATTCAACTCAATAGGATGTGTGGTACTTGGCTGTGGCCGCTATCAGATGACGGAGCAGCTTCGGAACAAAACATTTCTGGCTGCTGCTTCCGCCAGCACTGGAATCAGCTGATCGGCGGGGGTCAATCAGACACTGATGACCTATCCTAAGGATAGGCCATTAATGTAAAACTCTTAAATGCAGGTATTTGTGGCTAAAAATACTTTTTGAAGTTGCATTTAATTATAAATGTTGCACTTTTTGGCTTTTACAGCCTTTTTGTTTATCTAGCCAGAAATGGTTTACCCGGTAATCCGTCAACGAGCTCTGTCTAACAGGGAACACTTTTACCTTTTTTTTTTCTGAGCTCCATTCAGATGATTTATTACCACATCAAAGTTGAGCTCAACTTTGATGTGGTCTGTGGAGAAGTTCAGAAAAAGATAGATAAACAAGTTTGAAATCCCCGTTAAGAACGGGTTCACTGACGGTTTCTTGGTTATCCCATTCTTCAGCCAACAACGTGGAGGGGGAAAAAAAAGCCTTAAAAGTCAAATGGTGCAAAATTTTTAACATAACCCAAAGAAAAAAACAAAAAATGTCCCAAAAGGTGTTCATAAATAAAGGGATATTCAGGTTGTGAAGAGTTATTACCGATTTTAATAAATGGTAAATTGTTGAGGGTCTGACCATCAGGACCCCACACTCATCAGGACACCTCTTCTAAAAACAGCCAGCTATTTATGGCGGTCTTGTAGACTGGGAATGGAAAGGGGGTAATCATGCTCCAACAGACTGGAGATTCGCAACGTCCCATTCTGGCAACTGGCAGGGATCTCACCGGTCAAACCTGAACGATCTAGACATCATCATATAACCAGTGGATACTTGGACACCTTCTGCACAGCTGGAATATCCCTTTAATGATCCCTTTAATTGAATTTGACTGTTGTGCCTCTGCAAGTTTAAAAATGGCTAATCAGCTTCTGCAACGGCATCTGATTATACATTTCCTCTGCGGTGACCAATCTATGGAAAATGTTGCATGCCGGCCATTTATTAAAAATGCATGAACAAAGGGACCATATACAGGGACCAGATTAATACCTCAAATAGTCCTAATAGTCATAGTAAGACATCACCTTTAAGGTCTGTATATGACCGATTTTATCAACAAAGTATACAGCATGTCTACCGAGATCACCATGGATAGGGGCGCTGGCGCTGACTGTGGCCCTAACCTTATATATCTAAGAAGTCAGAATAGTTTGTGTCTTTTCAGGCATCAGCAGATAAGCCCAGTATCTGAAAAATCTTCTAAAATACGTGAATTTTTGCAAAAAAATGTTATCAGCTTTTTAACAAACATCGCAGTGACGGTTGGTAACATGGAGCCTTATCACCCTCATGCGACTCTTATCTCATGTTCAGTTATTGTCGAGAGGGAGACCAGTCACTGATAATCAGCAACAAGAAGAATCCCCCCAAATAAGCTGGTGCACATCATGTATATACAAAGTCATAGTTACAAGGTTGATCTGACAACACATAGACTTACAAATAAAAGATTGCTTTATTTGTTTTTTTCATTTTTTGTCATCGGTAAATTTCAAAAATACTTTGTTTCATTTCATATAACAAAAAAGTTAACATCAGATAGCGAAAGTAGTCAATTGAGGATATTAAAGAAAAAAATTCCCCTCAATTTATCAGTTGTCCGTTGTATGTTATGCAATCAATATCTTACATATCTTCTAAAATATTCACCTTTTTGAAATAAGGATTTTTGTTGTGGTTTATTTTTATATTTACAGGAAGACAAAACTATAATTGCCTGTAACATTTACAGGAAGGCAGCACTATCTGTGCCTAGAACATTTACAGGAAGGCAGTACTATCTGTGACTATAATATTTACAGGAAGGCAGTACTATCTGTGACTATAATATTTACAGGAAGGCAGTACTATCTGTGACTATAATATTTACAGGAAGGCAGTACTATCTGTGACTATAATATTTACAGGAAGGCAGTACTATCTGTGACTATAATATTTACAGGAAGTCAGTACTATCTGTGACTATAATATTTGTGGGAAGGCAGTACTATCATTGCATGTAACATTTAAAGTAAGTCACCAATATCTGTGCCTATAATATTTACAGGAAGGCAGTAGTATCTGTGACTATAACATTTACAGGAAGGCAGCACTATCTGTGACTATAATATTTACAGGAGCGCAGTAATATCTGTGACTATAACTTTTAAAGGAAGGCAGTACTATGTGTGGCTATAATATTTGTATTAAGTCAGTACTATCATTGAATGTAACATTTAAAGGAAAGCAGAACTATCTGTGAAATATAATGTATTGGAAAGCAGTACTATAATTGCCTGTAACATTTACAGGAAGGCAGCACTATCTGTGACTATGACATTTACAGGAAGACAGTACTATCTGTGCCTATAATATCTGTAGGAAGGCAGTACTATCAATGGAATTGGTGCTGAGTTCAAATCTGTTCCTTCCTTACTTCTGCTATACCGGTGTGGACTAGCTGGAGAACTGCGAGCACCCTGGAATATTTAAAGGAGCAGGGAACAGGTGAGCTGAAAAACACTTCCTTTTTTCACAGTACTATCAATGCATGTAACATTTAAAGGAAGGCAGCACTTTCTGTGAAATATAAAGTGTTGGACAGTAGTACTATAATTGTCCTTAACATTTACAGGAAGGCAGCACTATCTGTGCCTATAATATTTCTACGAACGCAGTACTATCATTGCTTGTAATATTTACAGAATGGCAGTAGTGTCTGTGACTATAATGTATGAAGGCAGCACTATCTGGGCTTTTAACATTTAAAGGAAGGCAGTACAATCTGGGCCTTTATCATTTAAAGGGAGGCAGTACTATCTGTGCTTATAACATTCACAAAGGCAGTACAATCTTGTCCGTTAACATTTAACAGAAGGCAGTACTATCTGTGCTTATAACATTTACAGGAAAATAGTGCTAACTTAGGGGTGCTTCACACATAGCGAGATCGCTGCCGAGATCGCTGCTGAGTCACGCTTTTTGTGACGCAGCAGTGACCTCATTAGCGATCTCGCTGTGTGTGACAATGAGCAGCGATCTGGCCCCTGCTGCGAGATCGCTGCTCGTTACACACAGCCCTGGTTCGTTTTCTTCAAAGCCGCTCTCCCGCTGTGACACACAGATCGCTGTGTGTGACAGCGAGAGAGCGACAAATGAAGCGAGCAGGGAGCAGGAGCCGGCGTCTGACAGCTGAGGTAAGCTTGTAACCAAGATAAACATCGGGTAACCAAGGTGGTTACCCGATATTTACCTTAGTTACCAGCCTCCGCAGCTCTCACGCTGCCTGTGCTGCCGGCTCCGGCTCTCTGCACATGTAGCTGCTGTACACATCGGGTTAATTAACCCGATGTGTACAGCAGCTAGGAGAGCAAGGAGCCAGCGCTAAGCAGTGTGCGCGGCACCCTGCTCTCTGCACATGTAGCTGCATTACACATCGGGTTAATTAACCCGATGTGTACAGCAGCTAGGAGAGCAAGGAGCCAGCGCTCAGTGTGCGCGGCTCCCTGCTCTCTGCACACAGCGCTGGTAACTAATGTAAACATCGGGTAACCATACCCGATGTTTACCTTAGTTACCAGTCTCCGCAGCTTCCAGTCGGCGGCTCCGTGCAAGCGCAGCGTCGCTTGCACGTCGCTGCTGGCTGGGGGCTGTTCAGTGGTCGCTGGTGAGATCTGCCTGTTTGACAGCTCACCAGCGACCATGTAGCGATGCAGCAGCGATCCTGACCAGGTCAGATCGCTGGTCGGATCGCTGCTGCATCGCTAAGTGTGAAGGTACCCTTAGCCTATGACATTTAGGGGAAAGCAGTCCTGTCTTTACCTATAATAATCTTTATGGAAAGGCAGTACTATCAGTGTCTATAACATTAACAGGAAGGCAGTACTATGTGTGCCGATATTGTTTACAGAGTTAAAAAAGATGTAGCACTGTGTAAAGAGGTAAGGACTGGAGGCTAAACTGTCTTTGTCTTGAAATGTAGAGGAAGGCAGAACTATCACTGTCTACATCATTTACAGGGATAAAAAAAGAAGTAGTGCTGTCTATGTGAAGAGATAGGAAGGTAGTACTATCTGAGTCATACTAATTTACAGAAGGGCAGTACTCCCTGTGGTTTCATTCTTACCTGTAGCTACACCATTGTCAGAGAGAGAAAGAAGACAGTATTGTTTGTGGGGAGAGATAGAAAGGTAGTCCTGTTTTTGCATCTAACATCTACAGGAAGGCAGCACTATCTGTGCTGATCATGACTACAGCGAGAATAAAAAAAGACATATCACTGCATCACTGCCTGTGTAGATAGAGAGGAAAGCTGGACTGACCGTATCTAAAAAATGTACAGGAAGGCAGTACTATCTGAGTCCTTATTTATAGTAATGTAGTACTATTTATGCATCCTATATTCTCAGGTAGGCAGTATTTGTACCTACAGCATTTTTGGGGGACAGAAAAAGAAGCAGCACTGATGTGAAAAGACAGGGAGGCGGTACTATCTGTATCTAAGTAATTTATAGATAGGCAGTACTGTCTCAACATTTACAGAGGCAATAATATCTATATCAATAAATAGAGGCAGCTTTAACATTGTTAACATCAGAAACAGGGAGCCAGTACTACCAGTGCCTTGAATACATTTTTGTAGGATGAGAAAGAATACTGTCTTTGTGGAGAAACGAGGAGCCAGTATTAGAGGAAGGTAGTCCTGTCTGTGACTACACCTTTTACAGTGAGAGGAAAAGACTGTACTTTCTTGGTGTAGAGGTAGGGAGACAGCATTATCTGTGGTTAGGTAATTTACAGGGAGACCTTTCTTTATCTACCTAGATATAGAAAGAGAAAAAGAGGCAGTATTATCTGTGCAGAGAGAAAGAGGCAGTATCATCTTTGCTAACATCATTTACAGGTAGCTAGTACTATATCTGTGCCTACAACATAATACAGGATGAGAAAAGGTGCCAGCACTATCTGTGCCAATATAATTTACAGGGATAAAATACTAACTGTGCCTGCATAATTTATAAGGCAGTACTATCTGTGTCCCTATTTACAGAAAGGTAGTACTATTTATGCATGTAATATTCTCAGGAACAGAAAAAAAGCAGAACTCATATGAAAAGACAGGAAAGCAGTACTATCTGTTTCTAAGTAAGGAGGCAGCATTATCTGTGGTCAGGTAATTTACAGGGAGGCATTACTTTATCTACCTAAATCATTAAAGAAAGAGAAAAAGAGGCAGTATTATCTGCGAGGAGAGAAAGAGGCAGCATCATCTTTGTTAAGGTTATTTACAGGCAGCCAGTAATAATAATAATAATAATAATAATAAAAATCTTTATTTCTATAGCGCCAACATATTCCGCAGCGCTTTACAATTCAGGAGGATCATATACAAACAAGTAAGTTATAGAAAACACAATATTTAAAGGGAAAAAAGACAACCCTGCTCGTGAGAGCTTACAATCTACAATGAGATGGGGGGGGGGGGGGGCCGGACAAGGTACAAGTGCTTATTTACACTGACAATCCTACCACAGTACTATCTGTGCCTACAAATACTAATTGTGCCTGCATCATTTCCAGGGCAGTATTATCTGTACTGACAGGATTGGCATGAAGAAAAAATAAGGCAGTATTATAGAATCAAGTCAGGGTTAGTCAAGAGTATGTCATGGCCTGATGTGATCTCGGGGGGATGTTGGCTCAGAAGCTCACAGTGTACTGTGGATCGCAGATCTTCTATAGTGCCTGCTCATCATTTGCCCTAAGTTGGAGCGTATTTAAATCCATCCAGAACTGAAGGGGTTAAGGTCCATTTCTATCCTGCAGTGATGTAGTTGTAACCTCAGCTGCAGTCTCTCCCTTCTCCTATAAATAACCACTCCTCACTCCTCCCTATGCTGGCTATAGCTCATACCTATGCTGTCCATTTTGAAGGATCCAGTCTCTGGAGAAGCTGATATGTCGTTTCTGTTGCAGCTGAGAAGTTCACAACCTGTTTGCATTACCTTCCTATTTCTGTCTTACTGCAGAGGCGAGACTAACGTCTCACTAGCCTTCAGTAGTCAGGGTGAGCTCAGGGCTAGCAATGGCCAAGGCATGTGACGGCGAATGGGGGAAGGACCTGTCTGGGAACATTATGGAGTGCAAGGATCAGCCTCAGGTGAGTGTTAGGAGGTGACTCGGCTCCCTTCTCCTCGCTAGAGGGTTTTCCATTTTTATTGCTACCCTGGGGTTCCCTCTGTGTTGAGCCGCTCGCCTGGAGTCCTCTCGTACAAGGAATGACACCTGTGGCAGGGATACAGTACTATTAGTGTCCACATGATACTGTTGTAGTATGTCATTTTGCAATGCTCATTAGTGAATGTGGGTATTAATATGTCATTTAGACTATTTAGGTGAATTGAGATCTGTCAAGAGCAGTTAACCTACTTGCTGACAGTTTCTATGAAGATATAGATTTGGTACACGCCATACAATAAAAATGGTCTAAAGGGTGAAATTTTATTTTGCTCGTCAATGGCAATTTATAGGCGCAGCTCCACTTTAAAAAGAAGTCTACAGAGTGACACCTTGGCCCGCGGTTTCTATGGGATAGTTACACTTTGTATCAAATGAATGACAAATATTTTGGATGCAGCGCGCAATCTATTCACAGTATAAATGTGTGTCAAATCCTCGATTGTAGCCAGGGTCAGACGTGTACCAGGTGTTGACCTGCCTTTCATGTCTCTACAATGGAAAGATTATGCAGCCACGGACCAAGCGGGGTAAGTATTTAGGATTCATGTGAAGCTGCCCCTTTATGTCGCCTTATGCTATAAGATATGCAACATTCCACGCATATGGTCTGAATTGCGTTATCCAGGGGAAAAATGGTTAAATTGACGAACGAGAAATGTTTTTTAAACTTATATGCGTTTTTTTAAAGTTCTGTTAACTTTATTAATAGTTTTTCAAAACTTTCTTAGGGGTGCACAAGCACTAGTGCAATGTCTATACAAAATGCCAATACTAAAAATCAATACTGCGACGAATCAATATTATCTGCTACATTTGTTTTATATCATAAAATTCATTATTGAGCAGAGGCAGAACTTGTAGCATCTGGGTCCCAATACAATGTATATAAAAGGTCCCTAACTACTACTATGTTCATTGACCCCCATGGGACACAAGAGACAGAGTTCTGGTGTCTCTTGTGTCTCATGGGGGTCAATGAGCCCCCTCGAGTATCAGAGCCTGAATGTGACACCCTGGCCTATCAGGTCGTCACAGGGTATTGTGCAATCTGCCCTTCTGCACGGTATCCACATCCTCCTTGGTTAAGGATCCTGGTCCTTTGGTGTTGCTAAGATCAGAGCCAGTCAAAATCCTAGGAACAATTTACACCATACCCACCATACACACCATTGGGGGGCCTGAAGGGAATAGGACCACCCACTTGGGGGGTTTGTAGGGGAAGTGAGAAGTGAGAAGAGAGAGAGAAAGTGAAGGAGGATGAGTGTGGAGTGGTGGCTCTCAAAGTGAGAGGTCACTGTTGTGGAGCAGTGCTCCTTGAGAATACTAGGTGGCAGACGTTGGTCTGGGCCTGGTAGGAGCTGGAACCCCGGTCGCAGGGGATCGTGTCAAGGGGAACGGATCTTCCGAGGAGGGCAGCCGGCGGCCTTGAGCCATCTCCGGGCAGGGGCCAGGGCACGACGGGGTACGTAGACCCTAGGCCGGGAAGTAGCTTCAAGCGTCCTGTTAATTTACCCGACGGGGGGTGAAGTCTTCAAGATTCATCCCTTAACGGCTCCAAAATCGGAGTACTAACGCAACGAGGTAATAGGACTTTCCCAAAACACAGTCCAGAAAATCCCAAGCATGAACCCTGAGAGCAAGATCACTCCGTTAGCCCTACGGGTGAGCGGGACCCGACTATTTCCACGCTACAGGGTCCAAACAGTGAAGAAGGTGCCATGGAAAAGGTCACAGGCTAAGAAGCAACACCAAGGGCACGGATCCAAGCGTGCTCCCTCCTTGCTGCAGCGGTGCTCAGAAGTCTGGTTTTCAAGCTGTCGGTGACAGTGTTCTTGGACTGAGTGAGTACGCAGAAACCATTTGCTCTTCCAACGGCACCCCTTAGCTATCATCACCGGGCCCCAGGGCAAAACCCCCTACCCACAGAGGGGTCAAACACCTTACTGCCATACCACTGCCACCGAGTGCTCCCAACAGCAGCGGTGGTACTCCATCTTACCACGCACCGTGGGTGGCGTCACAAACTCCTAACCGGAGACCCCTCGAGCCACCGTGGTTCTGGATCCGAGCAGCTCGGCCGCTGACACGGGGGTGGTACATGTGCGCATCCTGTAGCTGCACCCCCGTTATCACAATGATCTATAATGGGCTTAATAACTATCGACAACTTTTCATAACTCAGGAATGTGCACAGAGTAAGTTGTCATGTCCCCTCTCCCGCTTTTATTTAATAATAGTATTGAAAACGGATGATAAAGGGAATACAAAGAACAAGGGAGGACATGTAAATTAGGCTCCCTCCACCACACCTGATGGGGTTCAGATTGGCCTGGTCACCATGACCCTTAAGGGGTAGTTTCATGGCCTGGGCCAGTGTGAAAAATCTGGAACAGGTCCTCTTATCTATACTATAATGGGCCATTTTTACAGTTAGGTATTCTTTTGTGCATTGAGGTTTTTGGGTCCCTTCAGACACCAGGACTCTGCAACTACTAAATGAACCAATCACAAAATTGAGTACACCCCTCACATTTTTTATTTTTTTTATTATATCTTTTCATGGGACATAACTGAAGATCTGACCCTGTGATACAATGTGCAGAGTCAGTGTGCAGCTCGTATAACAGGGTAAATTTGGCATCCTCTAAATAACTCAACACACATCCATTAATGTCCAAATCGCTGGCAACAAAAGTGAGTACACCCCTAAGTGAAAATGGTCAAATTGTGCCCAAAGTGTCAATATTTTGTGTGGCCGCCATTATTTTCCAGCACTGCCTTAACGCTCTTGGGCATGGGGGTCATTAGAGTTTCAAAGGAGCCACTGGAGCCTCCTGCCTTCCTCTGTACCAACATGTTAGGCTACGGGTTGAACTAGATGGACTTAGGCGGGCTTTGCACACTACGACATCGCAGGCCGATGCTGCGATGCCGAGTGCGATAGTGCCCGCCCCCGTCGCAGCAGCGATATGTGGTGATAGCTGGCGTAGCGAAAGTTATCGCTACGCCAGCTTCACACACACACTCACCTGCCGTGCGACGTCCCTGTGGCCGGCGACCCGCCTCCTTGTTAAGGGGGCGGGTCGTGCGGCGTCACTGCGACGTCACACGGCAGGCGGCCAATCAGAGCGGAGGGGCGGAGATGAGCAGGATGTAAACATCCTGCCCACCTCCTTCCTTCCGCATATCCTACGGAAGCCGCAGTGAGGCCGGTAGGAGACGTTCCTCGCTCCTGCGACTTCACACACAGCGATGTGTGCTGCCGCAGGAGCGAGGAACAACATCGGACCATTGCGTCAGCGTAATTATGAATTACGCCGACGCTATACCGATGATACGATTACGACGCTTTTGCGCTCGTTAATCGTATCATCCAGCCTTTACACACTGCGATGTCGCATGCGATGCCGGAAGTGCGTCATTTTCAATTTGACCCCACCGACATCGCACCTGCGATGTCGCAGTGTGCAAAGTGCCCCTTAGAGTCTTCCTTCAACCTTAAAAAACTATGAAACTATGAAACTATGGATCATTTTCCTTCCTCCATGATGACATCATGGAGCTGGTGGATGTTAGAGACCTTGCGCTCCCCCACCTTCCGTTTGAGGTGGCGCCACAGATGATCCATAGGGTTTAGATCTGGAGACACTTTGCCATGCGCTCCTCGACCTTCCATTTGAGGTGGCCCCACAGATGATCCATAGGGTTTAGATCTAGAGACACTTTGCCAGTCCAGGACCTTTACCCTCAGTTTCTTTAGTAAGGCAGTGGTCGTCTTAGACATGTGTTTGGGGTCGTTAGGTTGTAACATGAAGGGAGGGGATCATGCTCGGCTACAGTATGTCACACATGTTGACATTCATTGTTCCTTCAATGAACTGTAACCCCCACTGCCAGCAGCCTCATGCAGCCACAAACCATGACACTCCACCATCATGCCTGACTGTAGGCAGGACACTTTCCCTTTGTCCTCCTCACCTGGTTGCCGCCACAAACACTTGACACCATCCAAACCAACTAATTTTATCTTGGTCTCATCAGAACACAGGACGGTTCCAATAATCCATGTCCTTAGTCTGCTTGTCTTCAACAAACTGTTTGCAAGCTTTCTGGCACATCATACACATACACAGCCATACAGACCAATGTGATGTAGTGTGCGGCGTATGGTCTGAGCACTGAAAGGTGGACCCTCCACCACTGTAACCTCTGCAGCAATGCTGGCAGCACTCATATGTCTATTCTGAAAAGACGATGTCTGGATATGATGCTGAGCACGTGCATTCAGCTCCTCTAGTCGACCATGCCGAGGCCTGTTCTGAGTGGATCCTCTCCTGTTATACCGCTGTATGGTCTTGGCCACTGTGCTGCAGCTCAGTGTCAGGGTGCTAGCAATTTTCTTATAGCCTCGGCCATCTTTATGTAAGCAACAATTCTTTATTTCAGATCCTCAGAGAATTCTTTGCCATGAGGAGCCATGCTGAACTTCCAGTGACCAGTATGAGAGAGTGTGTGAGGGATAACACCAAATGTAACACCCCTGCTCCCCATTCACACCTGAGACCACCTAACACTAATGAGTCACATGACACGGGGGAGGGAAAATGGCTAATTAGGCAAAATTTGGCCATTTTCACGTAGGGGTGTAGTCACTTTTGTTAAGAGCAGTTTAGACATTAATGGCCATGTGCTGTTATTTAGAAAACACCAAATTTACACTGTTATACGAGCTGCACACTGACACTGTACATTGTATCACAGGGTCAGATTCAGGAGAAAGAAGCCTTTTTCTGACAAATTTGTTCTGTGTGATCTTATCTTAAAAGTTTCAAAACTTACATTTTATTTGCAAAAAAAGACTTGTAAGCTCTGGCAGAGTTTTTCTGGTTCCGGAAATGAGTAGAATTTATTATACTTTTGGCACATTATTCTCTTACACTTCCCCCCTTCTCCCGAGTGTCGTGTATCCACTGTCAGTGCTCAGACCACAAGATCTATAACTGCCCAGAACAATGGACATTTGTTTTTGTTGTCTTCTTGTAAAACTCATGTAACAAATGACCGTATACGTTAAGCAAATTAGTGAGCGATCTGTGGAGGGGAAGCAGCGCTGACGGGCTATTATATTCACTACTAGCTGTACTCCCCGGCTTCGCCCGGGTTAATACCTGCTGTTAACAAAATAGAATGTATTAACAGAAATGTATTCTGCACACAAACACCACAAAACAAATAGATAGAAATGTAATTATAATGTCTGTCCCCCCCTCTGTATATACAGTATCTCTCTGTCTCTCTCTTTGTCTGTCTGTCTCTTTCCCTGTCTGTCTCTGACTGTCTCTGTCTCTTTCTCTGTCTGTCTCAATCTCTTTCCCTGTCTGTCTATCTCTGTCACTTTCCCTGTCTGTCTCTTTCCCTGTCTGTCTCTTTCCCTGTCTGTCTCTTTCCCTCTCTGTCTCTTTCCCTGTGTCTGTCGCTTTGTCTGTCTCTTTACCTGTCTTTGTCTGTCTCTTACCCTGTCTGTCTCTTTCCCTGTCTGTCTGTTTCCCTGTGTGTGTCTCTGTCTCTTTGTCTGTGTCTGTCTCTTAACCTGTCTCTCTCTTTCCCTGTCTGTCTCTTTCCCTGTCAGTCTGTATTTTTGTCTGTCTCTTTGTGTCTGTCTCTTACCCTGTCTATGTCTGTTTCTTACCCTGTCTGTGTCTGCCTCTTTCCCTGTCTGTGTCTGTCTCTTTCCCTGGCTGCATTGTGACACGTCAACATTCCATATAAGGGCGTGGCTGCGCATTCTTCTGAAGTTCTGGCTGCACTGTGGCTCCCAGATCCATTCGCTTTAATGGAGGCAGGTTTTTTGGCGAATAACTGTAAAGCGCGGGGTTAAAATTTCCCCTCAAAACATAGCCTATGACGCTCTTGGGGTCCAGACGTGTGAGTGTGCAAAATTTAGTGGCTGTAGCTGCGACGGTGCAGATGTCAATCCCGGGCATATACACACACACACACGCACGCACGCACACACACACACACACACACACACACACACACACACTCAGCTTTATATATTAGATATTTGCAATATGGGTACCACACCTTCCTTTGCACAAAGTGCTGAATGCAGATGCAGAGAGAGAGAGAGAGAGAAAGAGAGAGAGAAAAAAAACCCCCTCCGAATCCAGATCGTGCAGCCGGATTCTCAGGTCCAGGTCAGAGCCGGATCGGATGCTGAAACCATGCAGATACGGATTTTTACAGTTCGGGTCCGCTCAACACTACTTATGAGCCCAAAATGCACCAGCATATGTTTATTCTTATGTTAATACTCAAGCTTTTTAAACAATATATGAGACTCCAGTATATGGCAAACACTAAAGGGGGCTTTACACGGTAGTGATATCGCTAGCAATTTCTAGCGATATCGAGCGTGTAAGTACCCGCCCCCGTCGTGCATGCAATTGTTTGTGATCACATGCACTTACCTGGTCGTCGTCGTCGCTGTGACTGCCAAACAATCCCTCCCTCAAGGGGGAGGGACGTTCGGCATCACAGCGACGTCACCGCGACGTCACTAAGCGGCCGGCTAATCAAAGCAGAGGGGCGGGGCAGGTAAGGAGACGTTCCTCGCTCCTGCGGTGTCACACACAGCGATGTGTGCTGCCGCAGGAGCGACGAACCACAATGAATTACCAATTTTTGAGTTTGGGACGACCTCTCCATGGTGAACGATTTTCACCATTTTTGAGGTCGCTTAAGGTCGCAGGTACGTGTCACACGCTGCGATACCGTTAATGACGCCGGATGTGCGTCACTAACAACGTGACCCCGACGATAAAAAATTAACGATATCGTAGCGTGTAAAGCCCCCTTAAGTTAAAACATCAGTCTGCGATATTGTATTTAGTTTCAGACTAATCGAGGGGGCACTGACTTTCTCAGACTAGTCATTTCACTCACCGTGTGAGCACGATAACGATATTTGCAAGATGCAACGTCACTATTGGCTCTCTCCAAGTCTTGCGCATGCGTGTGACGTTCCCCATGTCATGTCTGTGTGCAATGAAGCTGGTTGTTTGTTCCCTGGCTTCAAGGAGCACTCTGCATGCCGGGGAAGCACATTGTGACAATGTAACTTGACGGTACTTCAAGAGGTTGTTTACTACTTTTACATTGATGGCCTATCCTTAGGACACCAGGAACTCCCACCAATCCACTGTTCTTCTTGCTGGTAGCAGGCGGCCTAAATGCTCAGTTCTGAAGCTGCTCCGTCTTCTGAAAGTGGCCACATCTGGGTGCTCCATATCCACCTCCTATTGATTTGAATAGGAGGCGGATGTGCATCTGGTATCAGTTGACAGGGAAGCTCCGGAACTGAGCATTTCCGGCTGCCTGCCGCCGCTGGCACCAAGAGCAGCTGATCGGCAAGGGTGCTGGATGTCAAACCCTGGACAATCAGACATTGATGACCTATCCTAAAGGTAGACCATCAATGTAAAAGCAGTGGACAACCTCTTTAAGTATTCTCCGTTTCTGGTGTTCGGTTCCTCTGTGGATGGTAAGTTACTTTACCATGTGCTCCCCAGACTTGCACAGTGCGCCTAAGAAGCTGGGGAATATACACGTGTCTTCATGGCGCACTGATATGAAATAACAAAAGTTGTGAGAGATTTGCGGAGATCTGGCGGTGATGCCGACAGTCTAATGTTTGTGGGGATCTGTTGTTTCTACCCAGACAGATGATGTTGGGAACAGAAGGAGCCAGTCTTTTTCTTCTCGGGGACAAAAGTGGCCACTAAAGGAGTCTTAATGTAGCTCTCCTATAGATACAATAGCAATGCTCAGTCAGGATGAGCATTCCCCTTTACAGGAGGGTCAGGGAAGATTGCTCCAGTAACTCTAATGTGTAGAGGACCTGTAGGTTTCACTATTTGCCCGCTACCTCGCAGACATATTCACCAAAGACTTTTTAGGTCAACTTAGACACGTATGTGGTCTGTGAGTATTCAGTCATTGTTGTGTTCAGTAGCCATTTTTTTGGAGTTTGCCATTATCCAGTTTCTTTCAGCTGCAATTGTGACGCCCTGGACTAGCCAGGTAGTCACAAATAGCGCCCCGCACAACACCAGTCCCACACAGGTAACACCAGCCAAACACATAAACCCTAGTCACCTCCCTCAGTGCTTAATGGACACACCAGGGGGGCGGAGCCAGGCAGTTGGCACGTCCACCGAGGAGTTCAGAGAGCCTGAGGCAGGAAACACAGTTTAGTTGACAGTTCAGTTAAGTGCAGTTTAGTGACAGGAGTGAAGGAGAGAGGAGGTGAGGCTTGTGGTACAGGCCTGTAACTGACTGACAGGTACCAGGGTCGTAGCCCTGGTACCTCGGCTAGGAGGCATACGGTGGCCTAGCCTGCAGAAGCCGGGAAGACGGCCAGGTGGAACTGTGGTGGACTGGGACAGGGTAGTGGCCCGCCGGTACCGACCCGGGGAACTGACTGGAAACCGGAGCACACAGGGGGGTTGTTACGGGGGGACCGGCAGATTAGGGCCAGTGGGTATATATCCCAATCGCAATTCGGGGCCCACCGTTCTCCAGATGGTAATGGAGCTGCTGGCACCCTGTGGGTTAGGCGGAGACTACGGAGCTGATGAATGATAACCCAGGAGACCTGGGAACCGGTCACGTGTGTAAAGACACGACAGACCGGACGACAACCTAGTTAGCGTTTCGGTGGAGCGGGCGCTACTCCGACCACGTGTGAAGGGAACACGTCAGGCCGGGTGGTGACCACGTAGCATTGACCGAGAAGACCGCTGCGACAGCGCCCTGTCGGCCACGTGTGTAAGACACGTCAGGCCGAGCGGTCCTCCGATTAGTGTTTCTGGTCACCACTCGACTGGCCACGTGTGTGAAGGACACGTCAGACCAGGTAGTCACACCAGTAGAATTTGACTGGGAAGCCGTGGAGGGAAATAGGGTTCACACACCCAATCCAGGAACACCCTGTTAACTCCCCAGGGGTCCTGGAATACGCTGTCCGTGCGCGTAGAGGGCACAACCGGACCAGTGGCGCAGCAGGTATGCTGTCCATGTGCATAGAGGGCACTCTTGGACAGGTGACACAGCAGGTATGCAGTCCGTGTGCGTAGGAGGCACAAACGGACAAGTAACGCAGCAACCGCAGTCCAGTTAACGCCACTGGACTGCTATAGCACTACTGGAACGGCAGCAAGGAAGCACGGCGCCTGACCCTGATGTGCTGAGCCACGAACCTTGGCGTGACAGGCCCCGTTCGCCTAGCCTTACCTACCGCTTCCAACAAGGCTTTTGCCACCATGAACTCTAAGTGAAGACTGCGGCCTCCATGTTGTTTCCAGCCCCAAACCCAGGGTGGAACCACCAAGGTCCAATAGCAGAGTGCCATGTCATCAGTGACATCACCAGCGGCCTATCCGGAACCGCCATGTCATTGATGACCTCATGGCAGCCATGCCCCAAACACCTCACCAGTTATCGTCTGACGACCAATGGTGAGGTGCCAGATCATAGGGATGGGCCTCTGCGAGCCAGTCCGGAGTGGCCACATCATCAGAACACCTGACACCCTCTGCCCTATCAGGACTTGCCACCTCACGGACATGCTCAGTGAGGTCCTTACCGGACCTAGCCTCTGATGCACTAAGTGCCTGAGCATGCTCAGTAGCCTGAACAACAGTCTCGGAAATCAGACTATTTGCCTGAGCATGCTCAGAAGGCACAACACTGGACTTAGACTTTGGCTGGGGTAAATCGAGGCGCGCATGCGCACTAGCCGCCTCTCCACACTTAGACGTGGAGGATGAAGTAGCCAGCTGGACGACCCGAGGCACGGACAAAAATGACAGCCAGCGCCTGGGCGCAACAGGAACCGCAACAGGCTGCTTGCGGCTATGGCGGCGCCGATTCGTAACAGGGGTACTCAGACCCTGAAACGAGGTCCAGAAGCCACTGGACTGAGTTAATTTACTGATTAAGGTCTGGACTATAGGTCCTTTCCCACCCAAGTCCTGACTGAAGACAACAGCCCACCAAGGGGGATAGAAAGCCACCGCATAGGCACAGAGATCCCATGGGCCAGCGTCTGTGGGCAAACAGGCTTTCCCGACACACATACCGCCGGGGAGCAGACTCCCGTCGCTGAAGCAAAGGCAATCTACATACACACTACATGGTGCAGGAGAAAGGCAAAGACCACCGAACCGGGACCAGACGAAGCCGGCTGTGGGCACCGACCACCATCAACTTTGTTTACCAGAGACTTGTGTATGTCAAAAACAGTGAGTACCACAGTGCCCTCCGGCCACGCATCGCCCTGCACCGCCCAGCTCTCCCCAATGGGTCCCGGGGCCATCATCCCTGCCCATGGAGGGGTTAACATCTTGCTGCATAACCATCTTCCCCGGGTGTCCCGTAACTGCAGCAGTGGTGTCTACACCTTCACCACATCTCGTGGGTGACGTCACGAATCAAACACGGCTCCGGCCGTACCCCCACCTACCACCCCCCACGCAGCGCCATAATTCCTTTCAGAGCGAAGTGACCACGGGTCCGGAGGCGCTCGAGCCACCCACCAACGAGCCCCGATCCGAGCGGCTCGGCGGCAGCCGAGCGCGGGGCGGTACTCAATCATCTCTGCAAACTCTTGTAGCTTATACAGCCCACACCTATTTCTCTTCAGATCTGCTTATTAATCCATCATCTGCTGTAAGCATTGCAAACTGCTTTTTAGAGACTGTAGAAACTCCTGTAGTTCCTGTAATCGCCATCTAGTTCTCCTCAGATCTGTTGATCAAGTTTTCATCTGCTGTAAGCATTACAAACTGTTCACAGTATGCTGCAGTCATCTCTGCAAAACTTCTGTAGTTTTAAACACCTGCATGTTCATCCTGGTTCAGACCTGCCATTTAACCCTTCATCTGCTTTCCTGATTTTATCTACATTCCTGACTGTGGCTTCCAGTGTGTATTGCTCCAATTGTTTGCTTGCAAGTTTGCATAGCCCGTTGTCCAAGTCTTGTGCCATTTTCCTTTGACTGTATGATATGCAGCTTATTGAATCCACCTCACTAGATGAGTCCTAAAATCAAGACACTAGTTAACTACTTGCAGATTGATGAGCACGGTGCCAAAACTTTACAGTACAATTTTGTGTTGGTTCTCAATGGTGCAAAATACCGGTTAAAGTATATCAAACTCTCTTTTTATACCTTATGATGCTACTTGATGGGAGAAACCTTTCCCACTTTTGGAGAGACTAGCTGTGACCTTTTGGGCATTTTCATGTAGGACTTGACTGAATATCCATAAAAACATTCAATCATCTAGAAAATATTTAGTTGGCACCTTGGTAGTCTTATCTAGCAGAGATGTATCAGCAACATGTACCAGAAATTGGACAACTTGTGTCATATGGTGTTCAGTCCCAGACTTATTAGGTATCATGGCAGCGTCGGGCTCTGTTCATACTGCAGAGCCTGACAGGCAAACTGATGTCTCCTAGTTGTTCAGCCAGAGCTGGGAGTTGGCTGTTTTAGTTGCTCTGCTCCTTAGTTCCTTATTGGGGAACCTGTTGAATGTGATCTTCATTGCGAAATTGAGTGGTGTGAACGTTCCCTTGTTGTTACGTTACTTCATTCCCTTTTTCTTTCTTCCCCTGTACACATATTGTCTCTCCTGTGTGTTTTGAGTGCAGTGTGTATGAGTTTCCATTCTGCCTTGTCCGTGTCATTTTGTGGGGTTTTGTCTTTGTGTATTCCTGCCTGCTTCGAAGGTGGGGGAGAGGGGAGTAAGATCAGAGCCCAGTCAGAAGTTAGGGCCACGTTGGGGGCTCAGACCTGGCTACCATCAAGCCTACCTCAAAGATAAGGGACAGCGCAGGGTCTCAAGTCTGAGGGCCATCTAAGGGGCCCCTGACCTGTCACTACATACTCTGTGATAACTTGTGACCACATATAGTCAGCAATTCTACAACGTTCTTCAAAAAATCCAAATATTTTACTTTAATAAAAAAAAATCAAATTCTTCTTCATTCCTTTTTTAAGTGAAGCAGATAATGACTACTTATTTTTTTTCTTTTTAAAACATCCATGTCATTAAATAGTGTCTACAGTCTTCACGCAAATTATGGAGCCTCGGAGCGAGAAACAAACACGCGGTCAGTCACTCCAAGTTACAGGTTCCCATGCGTTCACAGGATGGGTGATACAATACATCTGTTCATAGATTTAAAGGAGCCTCCTGACAAGTCATCCACATGTGTAAGTCGTATTTATTCCCTTTCACCGAGAAGTGTCAGAAAAGTTCCCCGACTCCTTTTTTTTTTTTTCCTATCTCGAATATTATATTTCAAAAAAATGTGGGACACAAAGGAAACTCCGAAATGCAAAATGTAAAATTCATATCGCACTTCGCCTAATTATTTTTTATTTTAAGTGAAACAATTCTGGTAATCACGGAGCGCCATCCTAGCGTTGGGCCTGTCATTTTTAATCAGGTTGTTTTAGGTAATTTTTTGTCCTGTCCCTCATTACGAAATTGTTTATCAATAGGTGCACCATGTGTCACTAGCTTTTCCCATCAAACCAGGTCTGACAAAGACTTGTTCTGCCTGGGAACGAGGCAGCTAGGTGAAACTAATTCTGTAGATGTTTGATTCATTAAGAGCTTATTGTTAACGGGGATGTCTGATTGTAAAGGCTCAGTGAAGCAAAAGAGTGCAGAGTAATCAGTTGGATTTATACTTTGCAAAGCTCCCAAAAAAAAAAAAAAATCAACATAAACCTTTCGGATAGTGCGGCAGAGACCATGCAATGAATGCCCGAGGCTGGCCCCAACCTGAGCACGGGGGGAATAAGGTCATCATAGTCAACGTCGATGAAGATTTTTCTGTAGGTGGTTGGCGATAACGTCGGATTATAGACGTGGGGTCGGGTCCTATCATACCTTGAGATAACGGATCATCTACTTAAAGGGGGCCTTTTTGATTGGCATCATCAATTCTATTTGATATCATTCAAAGGAAAAGAAAAAATGTCTTCGTGTCACGCTTGCTGGGTGTAGCAAGCGTGGGTAGGTGCGTTCAGACCTACGTGCATCTGAAGCACTGCAAAAAAACACAGGAAAAGGGGGACAACAGGGACACAAAAACAATGGGAGCTAGGTGGGCACCTCCTAACCTCACCTGCAGCTGACCCTCCTTTCCTCACCAGCCCTTATACAGTTTCTGCAACTGTCGCCGACCAGTAACCTGGGACCCTCAAAAGAGCCTATAGTAACCCTGACTAATGAGGGGCAGGTGGGGTTCACTAGACCTCAACACTGCACTAACAACACACCAAGGAAGTAAAGACAAACAGAGGGGAAAAACAACCAAAAGTATATAGCCTGAGCACAGGAACTTGACTTGCAGAACCTTCCTCAAAGGTGGCCAGGACACAAATGACTTTGTATCTTCAGCAGGAAATGCTGGGATACACCACTATTTAAAGCTGTAGGGTGTGACTACTTAGTAAATCCAGCTGATCACTCAGCTAGGAACTGCTTTGGAAAAGCTGCAATAGCAAAACTGGCACTTAACTACTTCAGTGCCAAGAGAAATTAAACCCATTTAAATGAAGAGAGCCAGATGAGAGGCTCCAGTCCAGAGGTTGTCACTAGTCTCAACATGCAGGGAGACAATTGTGACACTTGGGTCCTATCAGACCTTGAGATAACCGAGCAGAACCGTCTATTTAGCGGGGGCCCTTTTGACTGGCATCATGAATTCTATTTCATGCCATCCAAAGGAAAAAAAAACATGTCTCAGGTCCTATCATATCTTGGGATAACGGAGCTGGACTGTCTACCTACCGGGGGCCCTTTGGACTGGCATCATCAATTCTATTTCATGTCATCCAAAGGAAGACAAAAATCTTTCAGGGATTGATAAACACCAGCACCGAGATGCCTCCAAGACACTGACGTAGAGTTACACTCTTGTAGTACCGTATTAGTAGGTTCCTTGTTTTATCGCCCTCACCCAGCAACTATCATCCCTCCAATCCTCCTCCTCTCTTATTTTTAGTTTTGTACCTTTGGATAGTGCAGCAGTGACCATTTAATGAATGCCTGAGGCTGGCCCCAACCTGAGCACGGGGGAATAAGGTCATCATAGTCAACATCGATGAAGATTTTCTGTAGGTGGTTGGCGATATCGCTGGCTTATAGATGTAGGGTCAGGTCTTATCATACCTTGAGCGTCTACTTAGAGACCTTTTGGCGGGCTTTGCACACTACGACATCGCAGGTGCGATGTTGGTGGGGTCAAATCGAAAGCGACGCACATCCGGCGTCGCATTCGATATCGTAGTGTGCAAATCCTTTTTGATACGATTAACGAGCGCAAATGCGTCTTTATCGTATCATCGGTGTAGGGTCTGACATTTCCATAATGCCGGTGCAGCGACATGTTGTTCCTCGTTCCTGCGGCAGCACACATCGCTGTGTGTGAAGCCACAGGAGCGAGGAACATCTCCTACCTGCGTCCCGGCTGCAATGAGGATGGAGGTGGGCCGGATGTTTACATCCTGCTCATCTCCGCCCCTCCGCTGCTATTGGCCACCTGCCGTGTGACGTCGCTGTGATGCCGCACGACCCGCCCCCTTAGGAAGGAGGCGGGTCGCCGGCCAGAGCGACGTCGCAGGACAGGTGAGTGCATGTGAAGCTGCCATAGCGACAATGTTCGCTAGGCCGCGATCACAAGATATCGCACCTGCAACGGGGCGGGGACTATCGCTGCAGCATTGGTAACACATTGTTATCGATGTCGCAGCGGGCAAAGTACCCCTTTGGCTGGCATTATCAATTCTATTTCATATCATCCAAAGGAAAAAGAAAAATGTCTTGGGTCCTTTCATAACTTGAGATAACCGAGCAGAACCATCTACTTAGTGAGGACCCTTTTGTACTGGCATCATCAATTTTATTTCATGTCATCCAAGGGCGGAAAAAATGTCTTGGGGGTTGAAAAAAAACACCAGCACCAAGATTCCTCCAAGACACTAACGTAGAATTACACCCTCGTAGTGCTGTATTAGCAGGTTCCTAGTTTTATCGCCCTTGCCCAGCAACTGTCATCCCTCCAATCCTCCTACTTCCTTGTTTTTAGTTTTATACCTTTGGATAGTGTGTCAGAGACCATACAATGAATTCCCGAGGCTGGCCCCATCCTGAGCACGGGGGAAATAAGTTCATCATAGTCAACTTCGATGAAGATTTTCTGTAGGTGGTTGGCGATATTGCCAGATTCTAGGTGTAGAGTCTTGTCCTATCATACCTTGAGCATCTACTTAGCGGGGGTCTTTTGACTGCCATCATCAATTGTATTTCATGTCATTCTAAGAAAAAAAAAGTGTCTTGGGTCCTATCATAGCTTGAGATAACCGAGCAGAACTGTCTACTTAGTGAGGCTCCTTTGGACTGGCATCATCAATTTTATTTCATGTCATCCAAAAGGAAGAAAAAAATGTCTTACGTCCAATCATACCTTGAGATAACTGAGCAGAACTGTCTTCTTAGCAGGGGCCCTTTGGACTGGCATCATCAATTTTATTTCATGTCATCCAAAGGAAAAAGAAAAATGTCTTTGGGGTTGATGAAAACACCGGGATGTCTCCAAGACACTAACGTAGAGCTACACTCTTGTAGTACTGTATTAGTAGGTTGCTAGTTTTTTTGCCCTTGCACAGCAACTGTCATCCGTCCAATCCTCCTCCTCCCTTATTTTTAGTTTTGTACCTTTGGATAGTGCGGCAGAGACCATGCAATCAATGCCTGAGGCTGGCCCCAACCTTAACATGGGGTAATAAGGTCATCATAGTGAACGTTGATGAAGATTTTCTGCAGTTGGTTGGTGATATCGCCGGATTATAGACATAGGGTCAGGTCCTTGAGCATCTACTTAACTGGAGCCCTTTTGACTGGCATCATCAATTCTTTTTCATGTCATCCCAAAAAAAAAAAAAATGTGTTGGATCCTATCATGACTTGAGATAACCGAGCAGAACCGTCTACGTAGTGGGGTCCCTTTGGACTGTCATCATCAATTCTATTTCATGTCATCCAAAGGGACAAAAATGTCTTGGGTCCTAACATACCTTGAGATAACCAAGCAGAACCGTCTACTTAGTGAGTTGCTCTTTGGACTGGGATCAATTCTATTTTATGTCATGCAAAGGAAAAAGAAAAAAAATGTCTTGGGTTCTATCATACCTTGAGATAACCGAGCAGAACCGTCTATGTAGTGGGGGCCCTTTGGACTGGCATCATCAATTCTATTTCATGTCATCCAAAGTGAGAAAAATGTCTTGGGTCCTAACATACCTTGAGATAACCGAGCAGAACCGTCTACTTAGTGAGTTTCTCTTTGGACTGGCATCAATTCTATTTCATGTCATCCAAAGGAAAAAGAAAAAAAATGTCTTGGGTTCTATCATACCTTGAGATAACCGAAATGTCTTGAGTCCTATCATACCTTGAGATAACCGAGCAGAACCGTCTACTTAGCTGGGGCCCTTTGGACTGGCATCAATTCTATTTCATGTCATCCTAAGGAAGAAAAAAATGTCTTAGGGGTTGATATAAAAACACCAGGATGTCTTCAAGACACTAACGTAGAGCTACACTCTTGTAGTACTGTATTAGTAGGTTGCTTGTTTTTTCGCCCTTGACCAGCAACTGTCATCCCTCCAATCCTCCTCCTCCCTTATTTTTAGTTTTGTACCTTTGGATGGTGCGGCAGAGACCATGCAATGAATGCCTGAGGCTGGCTCCAACCAGAACATGGGGTAATAAGGTCATCATAGTCAACGTCGATGAAGATTTTCTGTAGGTGGTTGGCGATATCGCCGGATTATAGACGTAGGGTCAGGTCCTATCATACCTTGAGCGTCTACTGAACTGGGGCCCATTTGACTGGCATCATCAATTCTATTTCATGTCATCCCAAAGAAAAAAAAATGTGTTGGGTCCTATCATACCTTGAGATAAGCGAGCAGAACCGTCTACGTAGTAGGGGCCCTTTGGACTGTCATCATCAATTCTATTTCATGTCATCCAAAGGGAGAAAAATATCTTGGGTCCTAACATACCTTGAGATAACCGAGCAGAACCGTCTACTTAGTGAGTTTCTCTTTGGACTGGCATCAATTCTATTTCATGTCATCCAAAGGAAAAAGAAAAAAATGTCTTGAGTCCTATCATACCTTGAGATAACCGAGTAGAACTGTCTACTTAGCTGGGGCCCTTTGGACTGGCATCATCAATTCTATTTCATGTCATCCAAAGGAAAAAGAAAAATGTCTAGGGTTTTATCATACCTTGCGATAACTGAGCAGAACCATATAGTTAGCAGGGGACATTTTTACTGGCATCATCAATTCTATTTCATGCCATCCAAAGGAAGAAAAATTTGTCTTGGGGATTGATAAAAAACACCGGAACCGAGATGCCTCCAAGACACTAACGTAGAGTTACAGTCTCGTAGTACCGTATTAGTAGGTTCCTAGTTTTATCACCCTCACCCAGCAACTGTAATCCCTCCAATCCTCCTCCTCCCCTTGTTTTTAGTTTTGTACCTTGCAAATGAGAGCCGGCCTTGTTCGAAACCAGATGTAGGCTCGTAGAGACTAAGCGTAAGCTGTTGTACTTTAAGCCTAATGGGAAGTTTTATATGCAAGGGCCTTGAACTGATTAGTGTAATTCCCTCTTTAATACATCTGTCCCTCTAGATTAAGGTAAACCAAATGTTGCAATCAGAGATTAGTGTACCTTGCCAGTTATTAACATCCCTGCATGCTCGGAGAGCACGTCAGATACTAATGCCGTGTATTTATTTGCTGTTTTTTTCACGTGGTAACATGAACTTCTGCACCTGTCCACGCATTCCTCCGTAAAGGACAAGAAAAAAAAAAATAAAATAAAAAAAAAATGTAAAAAAATATTTCAAGGGGTGGACGGGGTTTGCATTTCCAGTACCTATCCACCTGTTTTCTTTTGTCACACTTAACATTTCGAGCCGGTTGCCAAGGTTGACAGGTGGCTTAATCCAGCTGGTACTATAAAGGGCTTTATTTTTTTTTTCTATCTCCTTGGAGCTCTCTCTCCCCGAGCCCTCACCTAAATTACAATTTTTATGTACTTAAAGAAAGGGCTAGGTTTGGCGGATCTTGAGACGTTATTAGGAAAAGTACCTAGGCCTGCTGTGCGGTAATCAGTTAGCGCTGTCCGTCTCTCAAGGTGGGTCACACAGTTGTCTTATTGCATTTGGCAGGAAATCCTCAACAGAAAAACACAGATGTCACGGAGGACAATGCCTTAGCTGTCACAGAAAATATTTTATTTTCACAGGGGATTATAAACACACATTTGTAGCATAACCAGAACTAAAACCCTGAGATAGGGCTGCAGAACGGCTCAGGATAAGTCACTTTATTTTTCATACCTTCTGACCTGATGTTGGCTGCAGGGATCAACGGCATTTAACCATTTAGATAAATGTATATATTTGTAAATAAACCATACACATTGAAACATTGTATGTTTTATATGAAATATAGTTTTAGTTATGAGTTATTATTATTTTTATGTAAATATTAATTGCAATATTAATTATTAAAAATATAGATTTTCCTAATTAGACTAGGGGGCGCTATTGTCCCCATTACTGTTCCCTTAAGTCACTCTCTCAGTCATCCAGTGTCACGTCTCCGCCAGAATCCGCTACTGCAACTTCTGCTACGATCACCAGACACTGCCGTATTCCCGCCGTGGGCGTTGCTAGTGATGGGTGGGTGGTGCAGCCTCCACTTATCCATTAAGCTGGGTTTCACCAGGACCTGCAGTACCACTGGCTGACTGCGGTGGTGTGTGCCTTTCAGCCAGGGTCAATGGGAAGGCACCACACCCTTCTTATTCCTCCTCCAGTCTGCTGGACGCCACCTGTAACGCCTGCCTGGATCAACAGACTCAGGTGGGATGTAATGGACAAACTAGAGGGAAGTCACTCACCAAGCAGGACCCCCAGAACCGGGAAACCCTTTAACCCCTATACAGGGATTTGGAATTACACAGGGCCCTGGAGATCACTACCTGTGGAAGGCAGCAGTCCGATGAGAGTAGTCGTCAGGCAGGGTCAAACCAGGAATAACAGAACAGGGACAGAATCGGCAGACAAGGACGTAATCAGAAAACGTAGAAGAGGTCAAATCCAGATCTGGCAGCGAGGTACAAAAACAGCAGGCAGGAGGGTAGTCAGAAAACACGCAGAAGTCAGCACACAGGAATCACAAAACAGAATAGGGCGGATCAGGAGCCAGGAAATCAGATCTCTGGCAGAGGTCAGCAGACAGGAGGGGAACTAAGAAGGGTGTGGTGTCTTCCCATCGGCTGTAGCTGAACGCTGGCAACTTCAGCTGGAAGACACATGCCACCCACAGTCAGCCAGTGGTACTGCAGATCCCAAGATAATGATGATCGGAGCCTGCGCCCACCAGTGCTGCTGGCATCAACTCCTCTCCCATCACCAGCACTATCCATGACAAGAACACGGCGTCACCTGGCGATCAGAGCACAAGTCGCTGGAACGGACTCCGGTGGTGATGTAACACCACCAGTTATATAGTCTTGTTGCTACTGCTGCGTCCCTGGTTCACATCCTGCTTTGTACTATGAGTTCCTGTGTTTTGACCTCTGCCTGTTCTCTGACAACTCTCTTGCCTGTCTACTGTGTCACTTTGTATCTAGAGGCTTTGACCCTGCCTGGCAACTTACTACTCTTCTCCGGATTGCAGCCTTCCATGGTCAGCGACCTGCTGGGCCCTGTGTAATTCCAGATCCCTGTACAGGGGTTAAAAGGTTTTGGGGCCCTCGGGATCCTGCTTAGTGGGTGGTTAGCCTTTAATCTGTCCATGACAGCCATCCTTGGTTTGTGGTCCCGGGCAGATGTCACATCCAGACACGCTGTGGGGGTCCATGACACCTTCTTGCTTAGAAACTATTTAATTTTATGGATGGTACTGGTCATTGGTGGACACAGACAGAAAAGGGCCCCTTTGCAGTGCAAGAACACTATATGGGCCCTTTGCAGCCAAAGAGCTCATCAAAATGCACAGTTGCACCTGCTTTGGAGGTGGTAATGGGTTCCCTTCCTTCTTGGGCTTGTGTGCAGCCACATTGGTTGCAAAAATGCTATGTCCGCCCCTGGTACTGGTTCCCACTGTAGAGATCCAGGTAGTGTTCGGAGTTGCAAAAGGATCCAGTTAACGCGTTTTTATACATACAAGTAGTGATATGGCTGTATAGCTGCTTTTCTCCCGATTAAAATGATACCTTTTTTGTAGAGATCATGAGAAATCTAGTGTAGAAACCATATGTTAATCAGACAGGAAGTGCACTGCTTCTTCCAGGGGCACTGACACGCCCCCAGTGCACTCCCAGGCTGATTTGCATGTGACTTCTAATCTAGATTTCTCATGACTGGCTCATCAGATCTCAACAAAAAAGGTATCGTTTTCTTGGGGAGAGAACCACCTACAAAGCTATACAACTGTTTTCAAGTGTAAAACTGTGATGACAGGTTCCCTTTAAGGAAAGGTTTCTTTCTTTTTCTTGATGCATAAAATGACTAAAATGAATGTTCAATCAAATAATATGAGTGAGCAAGAAAAATGTTCTGAAATGTTGTTTATGTAATGCAGCTATTTTAGGAAACATTATAGTCAAAAGATATATCAGACCATATACAGGAATGGTGAAAAAGAACATACATGTGGCCACAAAAACTATATATGTATAGAAACATCCTAAGTCACCTACAAAAAAAATCAATTTAGAAAGCATAGAAAGCAGGGAGAGGAGGGGGATGCAGCTGCAGATTCTCATTACTTCAGCTTGACAGGAGAGTGTCACAAAGTGACTGTAGTATTGCGAGGGACAGAGGCTCCTATTCTGTCCCTTATGCTAGAGGACCCTAAACTATCCCTAGCCTCCAGGTTACCCCTGATGGTGGAGATGCCTGAGTCCTGTACTGTTCTCCTGAGTAAAACTAAAACTAACCCACTCGCCGCCCCCAGGAAAGGGGCAGGAAAGAGAAGGTAACACAGATAAAGACAGACAGGGAAAAACCAACACTCAGACACACTTCAAACTCACAGGAACAAAACAATAAGAGACTAAAAAAACCCCACAAGGAAGACAGCAACTAAAGGACAACAAGGGTTAGCACCAACAACTGCTCACAGAAACAAAGTACTACAACCACTTGTAAGTCTGGATTACAACACCTCACCAAACCAGCATAGAGAAGCTATAGCTGGCATTAAAGGAACTGTCCTGCCAGCATATATAGGAGGGGACCAAATGTGAGTGGCTCCCTCCCATCATGTGATCAAATGAGACTAACAAGCAGCCCGGAAGAGATTAACTCTTGCTAGCCTGCCTATGAACTACAAGTCTGTGGGTCAACACCTGAGTCTGCCTGCACTGATCAAAGACATTAGATAAGTTATCAGGCAGAGTGTTAGAATCTGTAGTCTCCCCAGATCCTGATAACGCCATGACAGTTACAGGGAGACAGAGCAGGAGGGGAGACATCTGATTGGCCCAAACCACAGATCTGATATCACACTAACCCGCTCACTTATGGCAGACACAGAAAAATGTGAGCAGGATTTACCGGAATGGCTGACTCAACAGACGCATCTTTATTTGTTAACATCTATAAATTACCTAATATTTTTTTATAATAAATCACGTGACTCAAAAAAGAGAACTGAATCTTAGCTAAAACTTGATTCTTTGAGATCTTACAGATCCATATAACTTAAGGGCTACACGATGCAGTGACCAAGGAGTCAGACATCAGCTGCCTTTGCTGCAGGGAGCGCCTGACCTGACAATCTGGCAGCTGAAGAATGAGGAGGGCATCACACATCTGTATGTTCATTGTATAGCAGTGATATTTTATATGCGATATAGCACTATTATTAGATCACGCTATCTGATGTCACCTGATCAGATTTAGCGGCACATTCAGATGTGAAACACGCCCAGGAATTACTTCTTATTGTTTTCAACGGAAAACAATGTATGAGGGGGTTTCAGATGATTAAAATGTCACATATTAATGATAATTCCATATGCACAGAAATAGGGAGGTAGCCGGAACCTCTGATTGGGGCTAACGTCACGTGTAAGCGGACATGTGGCAATTAAAACTGCAAATTGCCTTCAGAAATCTTAAGGGTCAGGTTTGGATCGCCACTGATTCCAATGGCAGCACATGTCAGATTTTCTTAGCCTCTCTGTGAACATTTCCTATGGTGGAATTTACTTAAAGGGGTTGTCCGGGCAAATTATATTAACGATATATATTATATCCAATGAATTGGTCATCAATATCAAACTAGTGGCCAACCCCTTTAAACAATGTATGGCACTGATAGTGGGACCGCACGATGGTACAGTAGTGATACTGGGGCCCCATACTTTATGTATAATTGTGCACAGTATGGCGTGAATATTTGTACTCCAGAAAACACCAGTGATGAGTGAATCTGCCAAAATTCAGAAATTCTTCCGAATTTATCCTCAAATTTCAGTTTATATCAGATTAATCTCATGTGAATAGAATGTGCATTATTATGTTCTGAGATCTCTTTAGACCCCAAAGCATAAACATATGTAAAAAAATAGATAAAAACTGGATGTGCGCAGCGCAGCCACGCTGTGTTCTTCAGTCTGGTCACCAGTTGGGGTCTTCACTGGACCATTCTCAGTCTCTTCGGCTGCCATTTTCCTGGATTCGCGAGAATCGAACTGCAAAAAATTCAGGTACTGGTGACTAGAAGAGATTCTCTAATCTCCAGAAGAGATCTCGTGCCAAAAGACAGTACTATACTGCACTCCATCCAATATGCTGAATAAGAAAGACCCTGACTATGCATTATCCTGTATGGCTGGATGGGCTAAATATAAGGGAATCTCTCATGAGAGTTTCCCTTTATAAACCATAGCCACCACCTTTTAATTGTCATTGAAGAAGCGCTCCACCCTATATTTTTTTAATTAAATCTGTGGATATGTGCATGTAATGGGGGCTCCTATTCCGAGAGACCTCAGTTCTGACTTGCCAATGTCATCTATGTCCTATATGTATGCTATGGAGCCTCCTTCTGAGTCGCCTATGGAACCTTGTTCTGAGTTTGGTTTAGATGCTCCATAGACTTACTAGTTACCAGTACTGAGCACCTGAGCATAGTAGTGCCCGCTGATCACTAGTTACGAGTACCGAGCACCCGAGCATGGTAGTGCCCGCTCATCACTAGTTACCAGTACTGAGCACCCGAGCATGGTAGTGCCCGCTCATCACTAGTTACCAGTACCGAGCACCCGAGCATGGTAGTGCTCGCTCATCACTAGTTACGAGTACCGAGCACCCGAGCATGGTAGTGCTCGCTCATCACTAGTTGCGAGTACTGAGCACCCGAGCATGGTAGTGCCCACTCATCACTAGTTATGAGTACCGAGCACCCGAGCATGGTAGTGCTCGCTCATCACTAGTTACCAGTACCGAGCACCCGAGCATGGTAGTGCTCGCTCATCACTAGTTGCGAGTACTGAGCACCCGAGCATGGTAGTGCCCACTCATCACTAGTTACGAGTACTGAGCACCTGAGCATGGTAGTGCTCACTCATCACTAGTTACGAGTACCGAGCACCCGAGCATGGTAGTGCTCACTCATCACTAGTTACGAGTACCGAGCACCCGAGCATGGTAGTGCTCACTCATCACTAGTTACGAGTACCGAGCACCCGAGCATGGTAGTGCCCACTCATCACTAGTTACGAGTACTGAGCACCCGAGCATGGTAGTGCTCGCTCATCACTAGTTCCGAGTACTGAGCACCCGAGCATGGTAGTGCCCACTCATCACTAGTTACGAGTACCGAGCACCTGAGCATGGTAGTGCCCGCTCATCACTAGTTACGAGTACCGAGCACCCAAGCATGGTAGTGCCCACTCATCACTAGTTACGAGTACCGAGCACCCGAGCATGGTAGTGCTCACTCATCACTAGTTACGAGCACTGAGCACCTGAGCATGGTAGTGCCCGCTTATCACTAGTTATGAGTACTGAGCACCTGAGCATGGTAGTGCCCGCTCATCACTAGTTACGAGTACTGAGCACCCGAGCATGGTAGTGCTCACTCATCACTAGTTACGAGTACCGAGCACCCGAGCATGGTAGTGCCCGCTCATGACTAATGTTTAGCTTTATTGATTATATCAGATTGTCTAGCAAAACCGGGTAATTTTTATTTATCACCAAATCACATTAGGAAAAAGTTTGAAAAAATCAATCAAATTTATAAGAAAATCTTTAAAGGTCTTTCGGAAACGTGTACTAAAAATGCAAACTGAAAGTCTGAGCGGGGATGACGTTTTCCTTTCTACCACCCACCGTCTTCGGGTGGGATCCTCTGCCAAGTTATTGTTGGATGTATGGCACCAGAAGTATTTTGCAATTCATCTTAATTGTCAGCCTCACGTCAGGTCCTGTGATAAGACTCCCTGTTCTGTGTAAGTGACAGGCCTGACAACAGGGGATGGGGCCTTGTGGATGGAGAAGGGTTATGTGTTGTGACCTGTCATAGGTTGATAGGGACAGTCTGCGAGGGGATTTCAGTTGTCACGTTGTCCCCAGGCGGTTGAATAGAATGACTGTCTGTCCTGTATTCGCCAGTTACAATCCTGACATGTGCAGCACTGATGAACTCAGCATTAAGGTTGAATGGGAGCTTTTTGGCAGCTGAGACACAAGGGCTAAGCTGCAGGTCAGCGATAACAGTAGCACAGATCTCCTCATGTACACACTTAGTAACATTCTTATTTTTTTCTTCCCCTCCTCCTAATAGTGCAGGAAACGGCTCCTGTTAAATACGTTCACTCCTGAGTCTTTCCTTTCTTCGAAAAATGGAGCTTGACAGATTGGACGTCTCCGCTGCCGCTAGTTTTTCACCACCTCAGGTTTTTTACCTCAAAATACCACTCAGGAAACACGATTTCGCAGTCCTGAGGAAGCGATAAGGTGATACTTTGCTTTTGAAAGGAAAAATAAAAAGGATATTCTCTAACTACCTTGGAACTTCACAGAAACTTCCAGAGCGTTTCTTTCAAGACGTCCCATTGTTCTGCTTTCTGAGAAAGTTACCATTTACTAAAGAAAACTCTTGAAGCAATTTAGTCAATTTTTTTTTCTTAGCTTTGATCATTTTGGGGGAACGCATACACTTAAGCATTAGTAGGATTTGTTTTTTCAATTTATGGTTTTCAAAAATATAAAAATACCAGTTGTAGTACCCGGCGTTGCCCGAGATAAAAACTGACCCTCTGTTTATCTCCCAGTCTCTGTCTGTCTGTTTGTCTCCCTCTATGTCTGTCTCTCTGTCTGTGTCTGTCTGTCTGTCTCTGTCTGTCTGTCTCTTTCCCTGTCTGTCTCTTTCCCTGTGTGTCTCTGTCTGTCTCTCTATCTCTGTCTGTCTGTCTCTTTCCCTGTCTGTCTCTGTCTGTCTCTCTATCTCTGTCTTTGTCTGTGTCTCTATCTCTTTCCCTGTCTGTCGCTTTCCCTGTCTGTCTCTTTCCCTGTCTGTTTCTTTGTCTGTGTCTGTCTGTCTCTCTGTCTATCTCTGCTAGTCTCTGCCTGTCTGTATCTTTCTGTGTCTGTCTCTTTCCCTGTCTGTCTTTCTTTTTCCCTGTCTGTCTCAGTCTGTCTCTTTCCTTGTCTCTGTCTGTCTCTTTCCCTGTCTGTCTCTGTCTGTCTCTTTGTCTGTCTCTTTCCCTGTCTGTCTCTGTCTGTCTTCATGTTTGTCTCTTTGTCTGTGTCTGACTGTGTCTGTCTGTGTCTATCTGTGTCTGTCTGTCTCTTTCCCTGGCTGCATTGTGACACCCCAACATTCTTCTGAAGGTCTGGCTGCAATGGAGGCAGGTTTTTTGGTGAATAACTGTAAAGTGCGGGGTTAAATTTTCCTCTCAAAACATAGTGTACGATGTTCCCTGAGTCAAATGAAGTGTTTGTGCAAAATGTTGTGATTGTAAATGCGACGGTGCGGATTCCTTTAGCGGACATACATACATACACACACACATACATACATACATACATGCACACACTCAGCTTCATATAATAGATCTTCCATAAATAATTGCTAATAAATTGCCAATAATACTTTGCTGCAGAAAAAGCACAAACTTAGAAATATTTTTCTTGCTTGAGCAGAAACTTTGGTGAAGACTCAATCCCTCCTATAAGTAGGCGTCTAATCCTACAAGTCGCCATTTAGGGCATGTGCACCTCATGTCTTTTTCAGGTGGGTGAGCCCACAAAGTTTTCTAGGAAAGGCAAATGTTTTTTTCCTTTAAATGCCTTTTTTTTTACTTCTTTTTGATAATTTCTTGCGCACTTTTTGGACAGTTTTTTAACCACTTTTCCAGCATTTTTGTGATTCCTTTTTTACTGGCATTTTCCTTTTTCCTTTTTTTTTAACTCTAACCAGCAATGTAATGACTGCAAGCCAAAATACTGGCAAAATAATCAAAAAGACATCTGGGTATCTTCCAGGCATCTTTTGAGCCATCCGATTAACTTCTATTTTAAAGTATACATTGTCTTATGAGCTGAAGACTCCCCAAGAAAGGCCACTCACTTATTTTAACCATTTGGCATCTCTGAAAGCCTGAAGACGCCCAAAAGACTGAATATATGAATAGCAAGTGTCATGCGTGTGTCATAAACTAATGTGATCTCAGTGGGATCTGGAATAAGAGGATCAAAGTGTATTGTTGATCACAGATCCGCTTTAGCGCCCTCTCATCGTTTACACTGAGATGGAGCTCACTTAATTCCATCTGGTAGTGAAGGGGTAAAGAATAATTTCTATCCTGCTAGATGTAACAGGAAGTTATAACCTCAGCTGCAAACACTCCCTTCTCCTATCAATATCCGCTTCTCACTTCTCCCTATGCTGGCTATAGCTCATACCTATGCTGTGCACTTTGAAGGAGACAGTCTCTGGAGAAAGCTATTGTGAGATCCAATGCCTCAACAGGTTATTGTTATGGAACCAAAAGTATCAATAGGTCAGTGGTATGGGATCTCAAATATTAACAGGCCAATGTTCAGAGACCAAAAGTGTCAAATGATCGATGTTGGGGGAGACAAGGCACCAGTAGGTCAATGTTGTGGCATCACAAGTGTCAATGGGTTAGTAGTGTGTGATCCCAAGTGTTTGCAGACCAATGTTGTGGGACTTCAAGTGTCAATAGACCAATTTTATGGGACCCCAAGTGTCAACAGGGGGAGTTTTGTGAGATCCTAAGTGTCAATATGCCAATTTTATGGGATCACAAACGTTAACAGGGCAATGGGGTGGAACTCGATGTGTCAACAAGCAAATGTGGTGGGACAGCAAGTATCAACAAGTCAATGTGGTGGGACATCAAGTATCAACAAGCCAATGTGGTGGGACATCAAGTATCAACAAGCCAATGTGGTGGGACATCAAGTATCAACAAGCCAATGTGGTGGGACATCAAGTATCAACAAGCCAATGTGGTGGGACATCAAGTATCAACAAGCCAATGTGGTGGGACATCAAGTATTAACAAGCCAATGTGGTGGGACATCAAGTATCAACAAGCCAATGTGGTGGGACATCAAGTATCAACAAGTCAATGTGGTGGGACATCAAGTATCAACAAGCCAATGTGGTGGGACATCAAGTATTAACAAGTCAATGTGGTGGGACATCAAGTATCAACAAGCCAATGTGGTGGGACATCAAGTATTAACAAGCCACTGTGGTGGGACATCAAGTATCAACAAGCCAATGTGGTGGAATCCTAAATGTCAACAGACTGTTATGTATTGTTATGTAATGTTATGGAATTCCAAGTGTCAAGAGGCTACTGTTGTGTAACCCCAAATGTTACCAGGTCAATGCTGCAAGACCACAAGTGCCAACTGCTCATTGTTTTGGGGCCTTACCTGGCTCTTATAGATCTGTAAGCCTGGCTCTTATAGATCTGTAAGTGCCAATTTAAAATTTTTGGGGAACCCCAAGTTTTAGTATGTCCTTCAGCTTGTTTTACATAACATTGAATTAGTTTCCCTGTCCCAATCTTCACACATTGCTTTCTCCAAGACAAAATGAAAGCTATTGAGGAAGGATGGCATCTCTAGCCTTGTACCAATTAACCACTCCATTTAACTTCCCATGCGTTATCGCATCCTTGTCTCATAATAGTTTCTCAAGAGCAGAAATTTGGTAATTACAAGCAGATGCTGAGATCCTTTGAGTTGTGAGTAGTACCTGAAGGAAGTCTGGGAAGGCAAAACATACAATTTCCTGCACAGACAGTTGTTGGGTCGGGATTTTTTCTTTTATGTATTAATTGACTCTCAGAGGTCATTTACAACCTACAGAGGTGCCACAGCTTCTCTTGGCTGGAATAACATATTTTATTTCCTTTCAACCTGAAAAAATGTCTAAAATCTGTTATATACCATGTACAGCAGTTTGATTACAAAGTCAGGCGAATCTAAACTGAAGGTTTGTTGCAGTGTATCAGTCTAATGAAGTAAGAGACACCATCAGAGTCTTTTGGGACTATTTTTGGGCCTAAGAACTAACAGGCAGATTCTAATGTCTAACCGGTGCCGGTTCCGAGTGGTCATAGACTTCTCCTGCCGGCAAATCTACTGCTCCACATCAACAGAGCAGTTTTTCCTCTTCCGGGTGGCTTCGTTGATAGGGCGTGACTGCTGACATCATGCTGATTCACAGCCGGCTCCCCGCAGTTAGGAAGCGGGGAACCAACCATCACCCGACAGAATTTTGGCAGTCACGCCCCACAATAGACCAGAGCAGAAGAGAAGCAGCTGCTCTGACGATGCAACGTTATCAGAAGCTGCATAATCACTGGCAGGAGCTGTCTGTGACCAATTTGTGCCGGCACAGATTGACGCCAGGCACAACAGGCATTTAGGCAGCAATTACCTACCTGTTAGTTCTTAGGCCCACAGTAAAAAAATAAAATAGTCCTGATGACCCCTTCTAGAAGCATACGCCTCCTAATGAATTTGGTGCATCTTTCAGCTGTCAGGCACCAGCATAAATAATGTAGTCAATGTTAAACAGTAACATATATTTTGATTAATTGGCTGTACTCAACTATTAACCACAAAAAATACACAAAATAAAACAAAAATATTCAGAACTTCAAACGCAAACATTTTCCAGAATTTAAATCAGTATTTCGACAGAATTTTAATGCAAACTTATAAATCAGAGCTCAAGAATATCTGTATAACTACATTTACACTTTTTTCCATAACCCTTTGTAACCCCAGTGTCCTTGTAGAGACGCCAACATACTCACCGCTTCTCGATGTGCTTCCCTGCTGCTGCCTACTGCTCCCAGGACCTTTGCATGCCGCACAGGTCCCCTGGCCTTAGGGCAAAAGCACCTTCCTTGCTCTTAAAGGGCCACCACACTACTGCCCGGAAGTGCCTCTCAGCTGTAGGCATTTTAGGCATCCTCCCACTAGGGAAGGTGCCTGAGCTAACTATTCAGTTAGTTACCCATTTGCTAGCTAGTTTTCAGGTGCCGTTTTTTCTGTCCCTGTTACCTGTGCGTACCTTGCCATACCTGTTAGTACCGCTGTACCCTCCATACCTGCCTGTTCCAGCCATCCAGTCTACATCAGCCATTCCGGCTGCAACTGTTTGCACCAGGGACTGTATCTGTCTGTATCTGAGCCCATCTGTGCTCTAATGCGGGCGTCACATGATACGATCTATCGTGCAATCACACGAGCGATTGTACCCGCCCCTGTCGTTTGTGCGTCATGGGCAAATCGCTGCCCGTGTCGCACAAAGTCGTTAAACCCTGGTCACACGTACTTACCTGCTGAGCGACCTCGTTGTGGGCGGTGAACATCCACTTCCTGAAGGGGGAGGGACATTCGGCGTCACAGCGACATCACACACCCGCCGGCCAATAGAAGCGGAGGGGCGGAGATGAGCGGGACGTGAACATCCCGCCCACCTTCTTCCTTCAGCATTGCTGGCGGCCGCAGGTAAGCTGTGTTCATTGTTCCCGGGGTGTCACACGGAGCGATGTGTGCTGCCACGGGAATGATGAACAACCGGCGCAGGGAAGAATAAACGTTTTTTTAAAAATAAACGACGTGTAAACGATACACGATTTGTAACTGATTTGTGATCGTTCTGAGACGCTCGTAGGTGTCACACGAAACGACGTCGCAAACGATGCCGGATGTGCATCACGAAAACCGTGACCCCGACGACATATCGCCCGATGGATCGTCTCGTGTGACGCCCGCATAAGGGTCAGCTGGCACTGTTCCAGACTCTTCAAGGGACTGGCAGCCGACCCATCCTTACGAGGGTCTGGTGAATACCGGGTAGGATCTTAGTTAAGCTCCTCCCATATCAGGGTAAGCCCGAGTTCCCCCTGTGGTGCAACGGGTCCAGTCTTGCTCGCTGCAACCTCAGTGAGCGTAACACCTTTCTTATATATCCAAACAAAAATGAAAAAAAAGTTAAAAAGTGGCAAAACATGGATGTAAAAATAGACAGGATCCTTAAAGGCTCCTATTAAACAAGACATTACAGAGCTCCGATGACTGTTACACGATGATTTCTTTACCAGGAGCACGCCACGCCGTCTACCACTTTACAAGGACATTCATGTGATTCCACGCTCATGAGAATGACCAGGGTGTAGTCTGTTACATGGCGGGTGTGGTATACAGGGGGAAACTGGAGCAATGCAGGGTGGATCTGGATATCTTCTGTTTATTTGTTACACTTTCTAATTTAGACATATTTTGAGTTATTTGTGTCATTGTGAAATATTTGGTATTTTTATGCCAGGCGGTTTATTTGCACATAGGTCAATTACAATCCTATTCATATATAGAATGTGTATAACAGAATGGGTTTCTGAGGTATATAGGAGAATTATCCAACTGCCACAAAGAGAATTATCCAACTACCACAGAGAATTATCCAACTGACACATAGGAGAATTATCCAACTGCCACATAGAGAATTATCAACTGCCACATAAAGAATTATCCAACTGCCACATAGAGAATTATCCAACTGACACATAGGAGAATTATCCAACTGCCACATAGAGAATTATCCAACTACCACATAGGAGAATTATTCAACTGCCACATAGAGAATTAGCCAACTGCCACATAGGAGAATTATCAAACTGCCACATAGAGAATTATCCAACTGCCACATAGGAGAATTCTCCAACTGCCACAAAGGAGAATTATCCAACTGCCACATAGGGGAATTAGTCAACTGCCACATAGAAGAATTAGTCAACTGCCACATAGAATTATCCAACTGCTACATAGGAAGATTATCCAACTGACACAGAGGAGAATTATCCAACTGCCACATAGGAGAATTATCCAACTGCCACAGAGGAGAATTATCCAACTGCCACAGAGGAGAATTATCCAACTGCCACATAGGGGAATTAGTCAACTGCCACATAGGCGAATTAGTCAACTGCCACATAGAATTATCCAACTGCTACATAGGAGAATTATCCAACTGCCACATAGGAAAAGTATCCAACTGACACATAGGAGAATTATCCAACTGACACATAGGAGAATTATCCAACTGCCACATAGGAGAATTATCCAACTGCCACATAGGCGAATTAGTCAACTGCCACATAGAATTATCCAACTGCTACATAGGAGAATTATCCAACTGCCACATAGGAAAATTATCCAACTGACACATAGGAGAATTATCCAACTGACACATAGGATAATTATACAACTGCCACATAGAGGATTATCCAACTGCCACGTAGAGAATTACTCAACTGCCACATAGGAGAATTATCCAACTGCCGCATAGGAGGAGAAATATTCAACTGTCACATAGAGAATTATTCAACTACCACATAGGAGAATTATCCAACTGACACATAGGAAAATTATCCAACTGACACAGAGAATTATCCAACTGCCACATAGGAGAATTATCCAACTGCCACATAGGAGAATTAGTCAACTGCCGCATAGGAGAATTAGTCAACTGCCACATAGAGAATTATTCAACTGCCACATAGGAGAATTATTCAACTGCCACATAGGATAATTAGCCAACTGCCACATAGAGAATCATCTAAATGCCACACAGAGATTTATCCAACTACCACATAGAGAATTATGCAACTGCTACATAGGTGGTATGATTTCAGCCCACTGCGATACAGACACAAATGTTTCTAAATGTGTTGGAATTTCCGTCGCTGCTCACAAGTTGCACCTGACTTATTTGCTATACCTGTGACTTGCATACCTGTGATTTGCCTGTTATTTATTTTTCACAGCAAAATTGCAGTTTCAAACTTGTTTTTGGTGGCACAAGTCTTCTGTGAATTGTGTCACGTAGCGCATGTAGACATGTATATTTAGCCTTATGACGCAATGAGTGAAGCTCAGCTTTTGTAATGCAGATTATAAAATGCGCGTCTCTCCTCCACCTTTTATTTCCAACAATATTTGCCTTGGCAAATAACTCGTTGTCCATCTCCTCTGCGGGAGATCTGAGTAGATTTTATGTTAGATTATACCCTTAGAGAAAAGCTATAATGTCCAAGAACACCATTAACCTGCAGATATAAAATTAATCTGCAGGTTATTTCATTGTAAAAATGTAATAAAAATGTACTAAAAATCCATGGCTTTCAGTCATGCCGGCGTGGCTTCACTACTGGGTCCTGTTTCCAGCTGCCGCTCTCAGCGCTGCGAGTTATGACAGTAGCCTTGCCGCCACACCTCAATGACTGAAAGGAGGCGCCACCCGAGAGAAATTAATTTCACATTCTTCCAGGTGCTGCACATTCAGTACTGCAGACTGGAACCTTCATAATACTCTTAAAGGGAACCTGTCATATAAAAAAAAATAACGCTATTCACCTGCAGATATGGGGTTAATCTGCAGAGTAATAGTGTTCTTATGCCGTTCAGCAGCCTCCGGCTTTCAGTCATACAGGAGCAGCCGGTGTGATGTGAGCTGGCATTCAGTATATGGGGGCAGTAACAGCCGCCACCTACTATGCACAAAGTGGTGACTGAAAATGTGCTGGCCGTGAACCTATGACTGAAAGCCAGAGGCTGCCAGGAGGAAGAAAGTTAATTTCCTCTTGGCAGTGAGGCCCTTAGTGGTGTGGCAGCTGCACAGCATCAGCATACTATTAGTATACAGTGGACTGAAAGGTCATGGAAAGGAGATTGAGGGCACATCCTAAATGAGAAAGGTAAGGTCTGCACCATGTTGAGAAGAAGAGCAATATATATATATATATATACATATATATATATATATATATATATATATATATATATATATATAATATATATATTTTTTTAATTTATCTATCTATCTATCTATCTATCTATCTATCTATCTATCTATATATATATATATATATATATATATTATTGAGCAGCCTATTTTCTATGTATAGAAACGCTTTATTTCAGTGTTGCTGTCTTTTTTTCAGGTATTGAATCTAAGGCTATGTGCACACGCTGCAGGTTTGTTGAGAAAATTTTCTGCATGAAATCTGCAAGGTCTGGCAGAAAAACGCAACAAAAAACATCTCGAAAAACGCATGCATTTTTAGTGCATTTTTTTTCCATGCATTTTTTATGAAGTCAATGATTGCAAGGAATTAAAAATGCTGGGAAAAAAAACGCCCCAAACATTTGACATGTTGCAGATTATTTCCTGTACCAAAACTGCGAGGAAAAAAAGCAATGCGCGCAGAAATCTCATAGACTTTGCTGCAATAGAAGTAGGTATGCAGATTTTGGTGCAGATTTCTCAAAAAACGCATTAAAATCTGCATCAAAAAACTTACCTTAAGGCCGGTATCCCACTCTATGCAACTGACCTGCTCCTGTGAGGAGAGCATGAGTCCGTGCAGGGTGCAAAGTGAGACTTGCGCGAGATATACGCGAGGCCGGAGTCACACTTGCAAGGCTCGCATCGCATCACTCAGCACAGCCTCACACTCTCCTGACAGGAGCGTCTTAGCTGCATAGCGATACATGCAACCGACCCGCTCCTGTCCTTCGTCATCTTTTGGCAATTTCTAGGATTGTATGTAGTTGTCCTTGAAATGCCATTATTGGCGCTGTGCTGGGTGGGCAACTGTAGGCGCTTAACATCTATGGAGACCTCTAGACAAAGTATTTTTGGTAGGATGGCGAAACGAACTCAAAAACAAAAATGGTAACAAGTGAAATATCACAATTACAATGTATAAAAAGTTTCAAAAGTTTTCAACCGTCATAGAGCGATATTATTCCAGAGGAGGGTTGTGGGGGCCCCCAGATGGTGGGAGACCTTAAGGCTTTGCCCTCTACATCTTCTACACACACATATATATATATATATATATATATACTGTATATACACTGTATATATTTATACTTACTAAATATAAAAACAACAATAATCAATAAGAAAAAGCAGAGAAAGTAAATTGTGCACGTCATGTCCCTTTAAATCTGCAGAGCCCATCCAGCCCCGGCCTTGTGCGCTGTCCTCCATGGCTGTATAATCTGTCTCCCTGATATCATAGGTTACAGAAGTCTCTGTTTCCTCTCTACCTTTGTATCTGTCCTGCTCAGCGTTGCTGATGAGAACTTCCTGTTTTTTCTCAGTCACAGTCGCAGTGATAAATATGACCAGGGTGTCTCCTTAGAGGGAAAAGAAAACAGCTGCTGTACACGAGGAAGAAAAATGTTGAAACTTCACCAAAAATCCCCTTTTCTTACAGAGTCTTCAGGAAAAAGAAAATGTAACAATGCAAGCTGTGTAAAATAAAAAAATAAAAAAACCCCACAACTATTTTTAACTCATAAATTGACATTCTGGTCCCGTTCAATTTGGGAGACCGGAGGTCCTGGTGCCATTGGGGCCATTATAGGAACATGTGTACCAGGATGGGGCCATTATGGGGACATGTATTGCAGGATGGGGCCATTAGGGGGACATGTATACCAGGATGGGGCCATTATGGGGACATGTACACCAGGATGGGGCCATGAAGGGACATGTATACTACGATGGGGGCCATTATGGGACATGTATACCAAGATGGGGCCATTATGGGGACATGTATACCAGGATGGGGCCATTATAGGAACATGTATACCAGGATGGGGCCATTATGGGGACATGTATACCAAGATGGTGCCATTATAGGAACATGTATACCAGGATGGGGCCATGATTGGGACATATATACCAGAGTGGGGCCATGAAGGGACATGTATACTACGATGGGGGCAATTATGGGACATGTATACCAAGATGGGGCCATTATGGGGACATGTATACCAGGATGGGGCGGCACGGTGGCTCAGTGGTTAGCACTGCAGTCTTACAGCGCTGGGGTCCTCGGTTCAAATCCCACCAAGGACACCATCTGCAAGGAGTTTGTATGTTCTCTCTGTGTTTGCGTGGGTTTCCTCCGGTTTCCTCCCACACTCCAAAGACATACAGATAGGGACTCTAGATTGTGAGCCCCAATGGGGACAGTGTTGCCAATGTATGTAAAGCACTGTGGAATTAATAGCGCTATATAAATGAATAAAATTATTATTATTATTATTATTATTATGGGGACATGTACACCAGGATGGGGCCATGAAGGGACATGTATACTACGATGGGGGCCATTATGGGACATGTATACTACGATGGGGGCCATTATGGGACATGTATCCCAAGATGGGGCCATTATGAGGACATGTATACCAGGATGGGGCCATTATGAGGACATGTATACCAGGATGGGGCCATTTTAGAGACATGTATACCAGGATGGGGCCAGTATGGGGACATCAATATAATTATGGGGCCATGATTGGGACATATATACCAGGATGGATGTACAAATGAAGAGTGGTCGTGCACCACTGCCTGTCACCTGCGGTACCGCATATGCCCAGGGTATTTACATGCCGGTGATTCAGTCAAGAGCCGGGTGCGTCTCACAAAACAAGATCCAAGGATGATGATAAGGTAAGAAAGAGGACCGCACTCCTTCGCTGTGCTGGAAACTTTATTCAAACAGGTGCAAGGTAAAAAGCTGGAGGCAACCTGTATGTCAGCTCCTGCCCAGGATCTCCATGGCAGGAGCTGGCATACAGGTTGCCTCCAGCTTTTTACCTTGCACCTGTTTGAATAAAGTTTCCAGCACAGCGAAGGAGTGCGGTCCTCTTTCTTACCTTATCATTATATACCAGGATGGGACCATTCTAGGGACATTTATACCAGGATGGGGCCAATATGGGGACATGTATACCAGGATGGGGCCATTATTGCGAGATGTATACCAGGATGGGGCCATTATGGGGACATGTATACCAGGATAGGGCCATTATAGGGACATATATACCAGGATGGGGCCATGATTAGGACATATATACCAGGATGGGGCCATTATGGGGACATGTATACAAGGATGGGGCCATTATGGGGACATGTATACCAGGATGGGGCCATTATGGGGACATGTATACCAGGATGGGGCCATTATGGGGACATGAATACCAGGATGGAGCCATTATGGTGACATGTATACCAGGATGGGGCCATTATAGGGATATGTATACGAGGATGGTGCCATTATGGGGACATGTATACCAGGATGGGGCCATTATAGGGATATGTATACTAGGAAGGGGCCATTATAGGACATATATGCCAGGACTGGGTCAATATGGGGACATCTATACCAATATGGGGCCATGGTGGGGATATATATACCAGGATGGGGACATATATATCAGGATGGGGCAACTGGAATAATCATCCTTCCCTGTACAACATTGTAGACTTACTGATGAGTACTGTCATGGTGCAGTGCAAAGACCATCTATGGACCCAATTTAAAGGTGATTAGACGCCAATCACACAGTGATTAAACTGTTTTCTTTCAGAACTTGTACATGATTAGTCGACTGTAAAAGACAGGTAAAAATGCTGAAGAAGTGGATGTCGTGCACAGACGTTCCATGCAATTTCCCTTTAAATCCTACAGTTTCGTCAGCTCACCGCAGATAGGCAGCTGTGTTGTTTCCATTATTGTGCAATGTTCGGTGAAGGTGGGTGATGACTGGTCAGGAGGTGTATTGCACAAATGACTCTGATTTGAGGAACCAAAGTTTCCTATTCAATCAGACTAAATAAGTCATTTTTACAGTAATTTTATCTACGTGGCAAAAAAAAAAAAATCAAACAATAAGACATACTGTATGTGTAAGAAGAAAGGCGCTATCTCCTATTATCTCCTATTATCAGCTGACGTAAAGGCTTTTCTTTCAAGGCCAATGTCCAGTAATCTGGGTCTGGACCGGGCAGTACCAGATAAATCTTTTTCCTTCTGGACTGATCTATAACTCTAAATTCAGGGGTAAAATCTAAAAAAATACTGTATGTTCTCAGTGCATACAGATTTTCACATTACAGAGATAGTTAATGACAGTTGGTGCTTTTTAAATTCTATGGAGGAGGAGTAGCTAGATGCCGACATAGACTTCCTGCTGCAAGGTCTTCTAAGATGCCAGTGACAAATCCACTTTTTGTCATCGATTTAAAGCACCACTCCACTGCTGTTGCTTTTTTTCTGTGCTGGAGTGGTGCTTTAAATCTACGTCCCCTTCCCGCTGTCTTATATTCACCTTCCTGCATTTTCATCAATTCTCGGAGTCGCTTCGGTCTTGTGCCTGTAACTTCTGACTAGCCAGAAGTAAGAAGTTACATCACAAGCCCTCAATGCAACTCTATGAGAGCCAGAATGAGGCCAGAAAGAGGCTCTCATAGACTTGCATTGAGTTGTGACCTCTTGCGCTCTCCAAGAAACACTGGAGAAGCAAGCAGGTCACAAATCGCCGGAGACCAACCAGACTGACTATCACGCTATCGGCGTGGCGGGCGTGTTTAGATCAGCAGATGTCTAATGCACAATAAAAACACACCACAACAACACCACAAACAAAGGGGACACCAGGAATACAATAACAATGGAGGGCCCTGGCACTAGTGAGAGGGTAGAAGGGACACCTCCTGCCGTTACCTGCCACTGCACCCTGCACTCCTAGCCAGACCCTAGAAAGGTTCCTCACCTGACACCAAGCAGGAACCTGAAGCCCTGAGAAGCCCTGCAGTAAGCCCTGGCTGGTGAGTGGGAAGGTAAGGCTCACTAGACCCACCACTGCACTAATATAAGATGAGGGTTGGTGACACAAACAGAAGAATAACAACCAAAATGGAGACGATACAACTTCAGGGCAAATCCACAGCAGCTCCTTCCACCAAGGCAGACAGTCTACAATGGATTTGCATCTTCAGCAAAGATTGCTGGGAAACCTTACTACTTAAACACAAAGGGGTGTGGCTACAGAACAGCTGCAGTTGACATGCATTGCTGTGAAGCTACTAGCAGCAAAACTGACAGTAACTGTTTAAGCAATAATAATGTATGTTACACTGTGAGGCATTATATTGTATGAGTGACACTGTGAGGGCATTATAATGTATGAGGGACACTGTGGGGCATTATCATATATGAGTGACACTATGGAGGCATTATAATGTATGAGGGACACTGTGGGGAATTATAATGTATGAGTGACACTGTGGGGCATTATAATGTATTAGGGACACTGCGGGGGAATTATAATGTATGAGTGACACTGTGGGGGTATTATAATGTATGAGTGACACTGTGGGGGTATTATAATGTATGAGGGATACTGTGGGGGCATTATAATGTATGAGGGACACTGTAAGGCATTATAACGTATGAGTGACACTATGGGGGTATTATAATATATGAGTGACACTATGGGGACATTATAATGTATGAGTGACACTGTGCCGGTGTTATAATGTATGAGGGACATTGTGGGGCATTATAATGTATGAGTGACACAATGGGGGCATTATAATGTGCATGGAGGCTAATGTGTATGATAATGAGTATGAAGTATTGAGAGGCATCATAGCATGTGGGGTGGGCACAGTTGGGGCATCATAGTATGTGGGGTTCACACAGTTGGGACATTATAGTATGTGGGGTTGGCACAGTTGGGACATTATAGTATGTGGGGTGGGCACAGTTGGTGCATCATAGTATGTGGGGTGGACTCAGTTGGGAAATCATAGTATGTGGGGTGGACTCCGTTGGGGCATCATAGTATGTGTGGTGGGCACAGTTGGGACATTATAGTATGTGGGGTGGGCACGGTTGGTGCATCATAGTATGTAGGGTTGGCACAGTTGGGGAATCATAGTATGTGGGGTGGACTCATTTGGGGGATCATAGTATGTGGGGTGGGCACAGTTGGGGCATCATAGTATGTGTGGTGGGCACAGTTGGTGCAGCATAGTATGTGGGGTTGGCACAGTTGGTGCATCATACTGTACATGTTTGTGGCCTTCTTCCAGGCATCATAGTATGTGGGGTGGACTCAGTTGGGGGGTAATAGTATGTGGGGTGGACTTAGTTGGGTGATCATAGTATGTGGGGTGGACTCAGTTGGAGGATAATAGTATGTAGGGTGGACTCAGTTGGGGCATCATAGTATGTGGGGAGGGCACAGTTGGGGCATCATAGTATGTGGGGTGGGCACAGTTGGGGCATCATAGTATGTGGGGTGGGCACAGTTGGGGCATCATACTGTACATGTGTGTGGCCTTCTTTCAGGCATCATAGTATGTGGGGTGGACTCAGTTGGGGATCAGAGTATGTGGGGTGGACTCAGTTGGGGATCAGAGTATGTGGGGTGGACTCAGTTGGGGCAACATAGTATGTGGGGTGGGCACGGTTGGGGCATCATAGTATGTGGGGTGCGCACAGTTGGGGCATCATACTGTGCTTGTGTGTGGCCTTCTTCCAGGCATCACAGTATATGGAGGGGCTTCCTGGGGGTATCATACTATATGGGGACCATAGAAGGTGTATCACACTAGGTGGGAACACTAAGAGGTGTTAACATTTCTGAGTGGATGCACTACATGTGCCAGGATACTCTTTGTGCAGTCTGGATGATGCACCACACAGATGTATGCAGCACATTACACATATCCCGATTAGAGGCGTAGTGAAGAATCACACATTATAGCGGTAGAACGTTGAGTTTTCGGGCCTGTTGATCTGTTTTTTTACTTTTTTTTTTACCAGCAGTTGCATTTTATTTCATGTCTGTGGGTTTTACTGTAAAATATCCGTCCCCATCCCCCCTGTAATAACCCACATGTCCTCCTGTAATCTATTACACACCACATTGTACAAATGGGTGACCGCTCTGTTTACCTGCACAACCTCCCACCGTTTGATGCTTCGCCTGGACAGACGTGATATGTTATCTGGGAGAAATTCTTGAGGAAACCACTTGTGACATATGACGTGGGAGAAGTTTATCTGCAGCATTAAAGACAAAACTAGACGTATTTCTTATAATTAGGACGTTCTTCTGCGTTATTAATGTCCTGGAGCTGCGAGGACCATACAAATCTCATTTCATTATTACGCTTCATTTATGTGTTTATTATCAATTTTTTCCATGGTAAAAAATTAAAGGAACTTTCCAGGAATTAAAGTGACTTTTCAAATAAAATGTAGAAATTCAGGTTTCTCGGTGCATTTAAAGGGTGTTTCAATTTATATTATCTTTTGACATGAAAATTAGATATTTATTAAGAAATATCCTTTGTAGGCAATTAGTCTTTTTACTTAAATGCATCTAATTTTTGTTAAAATCTGTTATTGGAATTGGAAATTTTTGAAAATGTTTTGCTTTATGGCTTCCACAACCTCTAGCATGCATTCTGCATTGAAGTTACAGAATGAGTTAACTAGGAATCCATCAGTGAGCTTTTTATGACAGTAGTGTTTTTAACTTCCTCCCTTCTTTCGCGCCCCTGTCAGATGATTTATGACCACATGAAACATGAGTTGAACTTTTATTATTAAAAATCACCAGAGAGAAGCTCCGAAGAAGGACGATTAATCTCCTGCCAGAAGGAGCTCACTGTTGGCTTCTAAGTCAAGTCATTCTGCAGCCAGCAATACACAGTGAAACACAGAGGCTATATGTCACATTGTCATGGCAGCGTTGAGCGTTGTTCACATTGCAGATTCTGACATTCCATCCGATGTTTTTTTTGGTGTCTGGGATCAATACAGGCAGACTCATGCGTTGACCTGCTGTGTGCTGATTCATAGGCAGGCTAGCAAGAGTTAAGCGGGCTTTACACACTACGAATCGCTACAACGATCTCGTTGGGGTCACGGATTTTGTGACGCACATCCGGCCGCAGTAGCGATGCCGTTGCGTGTGACACCTATGAGCGATTTTGCATCGTCACAAAAACGTGCAAAATTGCTCATCGGCGACATGGGAGTCCATTCTCAAATATCGTTACTGCAGCAGTAACGAAGTTGTTCCTCGTTCCTGCGGCAGCACACATCGCTCCGTGTGACACCGCAGGAACGAGGAACCTCTCCTTAACTGCCTCCCAGCCACAATGCGGAAGGAAGGAGGTGGGCGGGATGTTCGTCCCGCTCATCTCCACCCCTCCGCTTCTATTGGGCAGCGGTTCAGTGACGCTGCTGTGACGTCACTGTGACGCTGAACAAACCGCCCCCTTAGAAAGGAGGCGGTTCGCCGGTCACAGCGACGTTGCAGGGAAGGTAAGTAGTGTGACGGGTCTGTGCGATGTTGTGCGACACGGGCAGAAATTTGCCCGTGTCGCACAACCGATGGGGGCGGGTACGCACGATGGCGATATCGGTACCGATATCGCAGTGTGTAAGGCGGCCTTTAATCTCTGCTGGTCTGCTTGATTCTTTGGTCACATGTTGTAGGGAGGCCTATTACATCTGCTCCTCTCCTATTTATGCTGGTTGAAACCTTCCACCTATGCCAGCTATAGTTTATTTTATGTTGGTCTGTGAGGTGTGGTGTCCCAAATTAACTGTTGAAACCTGAGCTCATTGCTTGATGTAGTTGAGGAGTTTACCCCTGTTGTTTTGTTGCTTCCTTCCTTCTCTTGTTTTCCTCCTAAAACTCTTATTTTCGTTAACAGTGTGTGTGTGTGTGTGTGTGTGTGTGTTTGTGCTGTGTGACAGAGTTTTGGTTTTCCCTTGTCTGTCTTTGTCTATGGGTTTCATCACACTCCTGTCCCATCCCTCTCTGGGGGGAGAGGGAATGAGATCAGGGCTGGTCAGTAGCAGGGCCAGGAAGGAGACTCAGACATCCACACCATTAGGGGTATCCCTGAGAATAGGGATGGAATAGGGCCCCTTAACTTAAGGGACAGCTTAGGAGCCCCGATTACTTGTTATCCCATAGTCATCGTGACACTATACAAGGCATGTGGTGCAAATTTTCTTCATCAATTCTATTTGCAATGATTATTTTTTTCCCCAAAATATATGCATTTAAGTTAAAAAATATACACCCCCAAAGTTGTGCATATCTTTTAATGTTCTCCAATATAATTTTAAAAAATTCCACTTTCCAGCCAGCATGAGTGCATTACCGAGATCCATGTTCCTTTCTTTCAAGAATTAGTGGTAAATAATAGTTACTAATAGAGATGAGCGGTGTTGAATCGAACTGTTCACCAATCTCAAATTCGACCTGTTTTAGGCGATGTTCGAGTCGTTCGACGAATGCGAACAATTATCTTCAAGTTCGACAGTTCGAGGTTATGTTCAATAACGGTTCAATCACCAAAAGCGTAAGTGGCTTTTCACAGTAATACTGTCATTCAATGTTAATACAGTGGAACCTTGGTTAACGAGAGCAATCCGTTCTGGGACTGTGCTTGTTAACCAAGTTACTCGTATAGGAAAGCAACATTTCCTATAGGAAATCATTGCAATGCAGACAATTCGTTCCACAGCTTGTTAAATGTCCCATCCTGGTCCCCTATTGTGCCATTCCACACATGCACAAATACACACACGCACGCACACACACAAACATACACAAAAATACACGCACACACACATATTATGCTCACCTTACCTTCCGTTCCATCGCCGGCCTCCTGGGACTTGCAGTTCGACGGTATAAGATGTGTATAGGGTAACCATCGCGACCGATGCCGGAGCTTCCGCTGCCAGTGCACTGACGTCAAAAGCAGGAGCCGCTTGCCTCTGATTGGTCAGCGCGCTGCCTTTGAGTAGTGTCTGACAGAGGAAGTTCCTCCCTCGTCGCGATAGTTACCCGATACATGTAGTTTGCCGGTACAGGATGTGTATCCGGTAACCATCACAACAAGGGAGGAACTTCCTCTATCAGACACCACACAAAGGCAGCGTGCTGGCCAATCAAAGGCAAGCGACTTCTGCCTTTGACGTCAGCGCACTGGCAGCGGAAGCTCCGGCATCGGTCGTGATGGTTACCCGATACACATTTGTACCGGTGAACTTCAAGTCCCAGGAGGCCGGCGATGGAACGGAAGGTAAGGTGAGCATAATATGGGTGTGTGCGTTCGTGTTTGTGCATGTTTGTATGAGTTTTTGTTTGCCTGCCATTGTTTTCAATGGTGTTCGAAGATGTTCGACGAACCGAACCGAACTTGAACACTAGTTACTAATATTTCATTCTCCAGGAACATCTGGGAGGCTCCAGAAGAACGAGAAACCTCATAGACTCTCGGAAGAGTTAGCAAATCTTAGCAGAAGCCACTTGGAACCTTCTAGAAAGCGACTCTGTCTCAAGGTCTTCTTTGCTCTTTTGTGCCCTGATGCACAGAAACAAATTTAGGTCTGGATTATAACAGATCTTGGAAGGTTGCGGAAGGCGCGAGATGATGAAGGCAGTGGTCTATCAAAAACTGTCAGTAGTACAAGATGCGCTCATCACTGCAGAGTCTCCTAAATTTATCAAAAAGTGGCCATGTAGGGCATCTAAAATGTGGATAAAAGCTAAAGCCATACATACATCTATAAAGTGGCAATAGGGACATTGGAGAGAAGGAGGAAATTGCAGGTTGGTCTCGTCCTGGCAAATGTCAGACATACCTCCAAACTCTCCCAGAAAGTCCAAGAGAGGGAGAACTCCCTGAACTCCTGGAAGACTTGATACATTTACCAAGATGTGCCAAAGCTTCCAAAAACTTACTGGAAAGCATCAGTTATGGAAGTTTTTTGGATGCGTCATCATTAGGTAGAATGCATATTTAGGGGACAGTAAAGAGCATATGGAGGGGTGTGCCCTTCCCCCCTCAAAAAAAAGGATTATTTATGCAAAAAATCCCTGAGGACAAGCATCTGTGTCACCCCTACTCTTGTCACAATATCCCTATACATGTATATACAGTGTGTCCACCCATATCCTGTCCACCGCCATTAACTTGAGAACGGCGGCAGCTATAGGCATAGAAGTGGTGTCTAGGTATAGTAAAGTAGCCATGCGCTACATTATGAAACCACCTATAGCGCCACCTGGTGGAAAACAACGGAGTTAGCATTTTTATCTCGAAAACGGAACAAGATAGAGAAAAAAAGTGAATTAAAAAATTGTAGGCTATCATTAATTCAATACGAATCGACACCTTGCATACAGAAATGCTATGATATGAAACCCATGACCCCCACCCCCCCAAAAAAAACATCGAATGCTGGTCACACATATGGTGCTCATATAACTTTGATGCTCAAAGTGTCCCCCGTCAGCTGCAATGCACATCTGGACTCTGGACAGAATACTGTATCTTGCTGCACGTTGTGCAATATGGTAGGTGACACGTTTGCACAAGCCTCTGTGATACGTCGTCGTAGGTCCTACAATGTTGGGGGAGGGGTCACATACACCTGCTGTTTGATGTGACCTCACAGAAAGAAGTCCATTGGAGTCAGGTCAGGTGAGCGTGGAGGCCACTCCACACAGCCACCATACCCAATGACTTGTAGGAAGGTCTCCATGAGGTATCGCTTCACGTCCGCAGCCTTGTGAGTTTTACATGTTCTACTCATTGTATTTCTGTATGAAAGGTGTCGATTCGTACTGAATTGATGATGCCCTACAACTTTATAATTCACTTTTTTTCTCTATTTCGTTCCGTTTTCGAGGTAACAATGCTAACTCCGCTGTTTTCCACCAGGTGGCGCTATAGGGGGTTTCATTTCATAGCGCATGGATACTTTACTATATTTAGACACCACTTCTATGCCTATAGATGCCGCCGTTCTCAAGTTAATGGCGTTGGACAGGATATGGGTGGACACACTGTATAGATCAATATATCAGCGGAGAGGCCTAACGGAAATGACACAACGCGCTACGCCACAAGTCCAAAACCACTTCTCTCTCTTAGTATAGTACATCTAGACAGGAAGCAAGGGCCTGGCTCACTCAGATTCCTTTCTGAAGTCGATGATCAGTATTCAGGGTTCAATCTTTAGGTTCCTTCTGGAATCAGTGGTCAGTTTTCAGTATTTTGTCTTCCAGTTCCTTCTGGAGTCACTGTTCGTATGCTTTTTGGGTTCCTTCTGAAGTCAGTGGTCAGTATTTGGGTTCCTTCTGGATTTGGTGGTTGGTATTCGGTCTTCAGGTTGCTTTAAGAGTCAGTGGTCGGTATTCGGGTTCCTTCTGGAGTAAGTGTTCGGTCTTCATCTTCCTTCTGGAGTCATTCAGGTTCAATCTGGAGTTAGTGGTCAGTATTTGGGTTCCTTCTGGAGTCAGTGTTCAGTATTCAGTCTTTGGGTTCCTTCTGGAGTCAGTGGTCTTTATTCAGGTTCCTTCTGCAGTTGGTGCTGGTATTCAGCCTTCAGGTTTCTTCTGCAGTTGGTGGTCATTATATCTCAGGTCTTTTCCAGGGTCAGGTAGCTCAGAAATACATCTACAGCAGTGGCGGTTTTGAGGTGCTCTACTGCTCACACATCTACTTTCTTCTAAGTCTTGGAGCCAACTCCCCCCATCCCTGGCCATTGAGGGCTTTTATATTAATCAACTGCGCCACAACTGTCACATGACCTGAAATCTCTTTTAAACTCTTCCTTCAAGGAAACACATGCTCGACTCTTCAGTTCCTGTTTAGCTTTTTCAACCAGCAGGTGGCGATATTCACTTGTAGACATTATAAGATGTTAACGGAGTGCGTCTTTTATTTACCATCGTATTACAGAAGCATACAAGAAATTTGAAAATGGGGTGAGGACACCAGAACCTCCTCTGATTGTTGGTCTGGAATGTAAAGGAGTTAAGCTGCATTTAAAGGCAACTCTTTATCTTTGCTTTAGGGTACCTTCACACTTAGCGATGCAGCAGCGATCCGACCAGCGATCTGACCTGGTCAGGATCGCTGCTGCATCGCTACATGGTCGCTGGTGAGCTGTCAAACAGGCAGATCTCACCAGCGACCAGTGAACAGCCCCCAGCCAGCAGCGACGTGCAAGCGACGCTGCGCTTGCACGGAGCTGCCCTCTGGAAGCTGCGGAGACTGGTAACTAAGGTAAACATCGGGTATGGTTACCCGATGTTTACATTAGTTACCAGCGCACAGCTGTGTGTGCAGGGAGCAGGGAGCCGCGCACACTGAGCGCTGGCTCCTTGCTCTCCTACCATAGCTACAGTACACATCGGGTTAATTAACCCGATGTGTAATGCAGCTACATGTTCAGAGAGCAGGGAGCCGCGCACACTGCTTAGCGCTGGCTCCTTGCTCTCCTAGCTGCTGTACACATCGGGTTAATTAACCCGATGTGTACAGCAGCTACATGTGCAGAGAGCCGGAGCCGGCAGCACAGGCAGCGTGAGAGCTGCAGAGGCTCGTAACTAAGGTAAATATCGGGTAACCACCTTGGTTACCCGATGTTTATCTTGGATACAGCTTACCTCAGCTGTCAGATGCCGGCTCCTGCTCCCTGCTCGCTTCATTTGTCGCTCTCTTGCTGTCACACACAGCGATCTGTGTGTCACAGCGGGAGAGCGGCTTTGAAGAAAACGAACCAGGGCTGTGTGTAACGAGCAGCGATCTCGCAGCAGGGGCCAGATCGCTGCTCATTGTCACACACAGCGAGATCGCTAATGAGGTCACTGCTGCGTCACAAAAAGCGTGACTCAGCAGCGATCTCGGCAGCGAGCTCGCTGTGTGTGAAGCACCCCTTACTTCTATTGGAAAGCTCCAGCTCCAGGGGGTCTACAGATTACAGTTGCCTGAATGAGGAGTCTACAAATAATACAATAAATGAAGACCAGAGCTGTGCTTTGGATTTTGCGTGGGGGTCCACCTTTTGGCTGTACCTTTGGCCATTTTGCTGCCCAATAATTAATAATACTGTGACAGCCTAAAGATCTGCTCCTTGTGTTGCTTCTCGGCAGGACATCCGTACAGTAATTCCCGGGTGTACAGAGGGTTAAGGATCTATTTTTTGTTCTTGGTGTCTTTCGCCACCAAGTTAAATGACACTTCCTGCAGATTTTCTGCGAGGATTATTTATATTAACTTGACTTCTGGTTCAGTAATGTTTCCTTTTGTGTGGTTCACCTCTACTATCTACAAGCAAAACATGCTATTTGATATGACATAGTTATGACTAAACAAAATGTCCAAGGCTCCGTATCCCAATAAGTTCAAAGATACCGTGTACTGAGAACTCTATTTTTTTTACCTTAACCCTCAAACTTATCTGTTTTTTTTTGTTCTCTGTTGACTTACGAAATGCTTACAAACCATTTATGTGAAGTGAAGCCGTCCATACACGCTGAGAGGAACTCTAACAGGAGACATCTTGCCGGCTGAATCAAAGCGTAGGCATAAAGAGTAACAACCTAGCATGTAATAATGGCCATCATGCTGTAATGCTTGTTAAAGGGTTGGATATTGACTTTGAGTAGCTATCTCCAATAGACAAATGTTCTTCCTCCAGGGGGGAGAACTAATTAGCATACTTTTATAGAGTGGCATGGGGCAGTAGTCAAGGGATTAACTCTGGAAACCATGGGACGTTACATGAAATATCTGGTCCTGGTTGGGTGTGTAGACTTTCTGCCTGAGGCCTGGGAACCTCTGTAGGCCGCATACTGCTGCTGGTGTCGGCTGCCCAGGACCGGATGACGACTCATGCACAAGTAGACCAACCGTTCACGCTAAAACAAAACTCTTTACAGTTCCTTGTCGTTCACAAGTTTACACTCCAGTTAGTGGGCACATATCGTCCAAAACATTATATTTTCACTTTGCATTAAAAGTCACCAGAGTTTAACTTCCCTCTGGGTTACGTCTGATCTAACTGAGCCCAGTGCACCCCACTCCAGCGTTACAAGAGGCACCGTGAGAGTCACCTTCCCTTCCTGCAGTCCCACATCCAGCCCCTTATTGATCTGAGTAAAGCTTTGCACTGTTGGACTTCTAGCGGGAAACCACTCAATTATTTGATTACCTCACATGCTAGTTACAGTTCACCTAGTAGTGATGTGTCAGTCACTAATGATCCGAAACAAAGATCCGGCTCCCTGCTGTGACTGACAGGAGGCAGATCTCCAGTGAGAGCCACTGCTCAGGGCAGGGGCAGATCAAAGTGCGCCTGCGCAGGACCTCAATGCCGGAGAGTGTGTATGACTTAGGACACGTCATGGACACAGGCTTCAGAAGAAGGACGACAAAGATGGACGAAAGAGGAGGCATCGGCATCGGAGAATGGAGACGCCCATATTATTATTATTATTATTTATTATTATAGCGCCATTTATTCCATGGCACTTTACAAGTGAAAGAGGGTATACGTACAACAATCATTAACAGTACAAGACAGACTGGTATAGGAGGAGAGAGGACCCTGCCCGCGAGGGCTCACAGTCTACAGGGGATGGGTGATGGTACAATAGGTGAGGACAGAGCTGGTTGCGCAGTGGTCTACTGGACTGAGGGCTATTGTAGGTTGTAGGCTTGTTGGAAGAGGTGGGTCTTGAGGTTCCTTTTGAAGCTTTCCATGGTAGTGGAGAGTCTGATGTGCTGAGGTAGAGTGTTCCAGAGTATGGGGGATGCACGGGAGAAATCTTGTACGCGATTGTGGGAAGAGGAGATAAGAGAGGAGCAGAGAAGGAGATCTTGTGAGGATCTGAGGTTGCGTGCAGGTAGGTACCGGGAGACTCGGTCACAGATATAGGGAGGAGACAGGTTGTGGATGGCTTTGTATGTCATGGTTAATGTTTTGAACTGGAGTCGTTGGGCGATGGGAAGCCAGTGAAGGGATTGGCAGAGTGGCGAGGCTGGGGAGTAGCGAGGGGAGAGGTGGATTAAGCGGGCCGCAGAGTTTAGGATAGATGCAAGAGTGTTGGAAGGGAGGCCAGAGAGCAGGAGGTTGCAGTAGCCCATATGACCCAACTCCACCGCACCGACCGTCTAGGTAAGTATTATAAAGTGATTTTTACGTTCTACACAGCGGCCTGGGCTCTTATATACAGCATGTTAGAATGCTGTATATAAGAGCCCACTGGTGGTGGCCGCAGCTTATAGTCACCAAATCTGGTGACAGGTTCCCTTTAAAACGATACTTGGTTTTCAAACTATTTAAAAAATGTAAATCTGAAAATTGTGACGTGCATTTGTATTCAGCCCCCCTGTAGTCTAATCCCCCTAAATAAAATCCTGAGTGACAAATTGATAGAAGTCACCTAATTAGTAGCCTGTGTGTAATTTCTTCTCATTATAATGGGGTATGAATACTTTTTCAAGCCACTATATTGGAAGGGTTTTAGAAATCTAACCAGATGGTTAAAAGAGCACAGGGATTAAAGGGCAGTTTTCATTTTTGAAAATGTATGAGTCAGTTTACGACATTTTGAAAAATTAAGAACAAAAACAAATCCCACAAAACAAAAATAAAGTAACTTAAAAATTAACATAGTTAATAAGTAACATTTTTTGTGCAGATTTTTGAAACAGAGAGTTGCGTGATCAGGTAAGAAATTTCACACATTTGCACCAAATATGACTCCAGGGGGTGGACTGGACGATATTTGCACAAAAATATTGCAAACTTTTAATGAACTTTCAGATAATCAATCGGCTGGAAACACCTGGATTACAAAAAAAAACACACCCTGAACAAAGAAAAAAGCAGACAAAGAAGTAGAAAATAAACTTAAAAATAAGCGGGACTTAAAAGACAATTTTGGCTCAAAACCAAAGAGCATCCTCCAAACATAAAAGAATGCAAAAAAAGGCGCAAATGCAATAAAGAATCCTACCACACCTGTCCATTTACCATCAATGGAGCTGAGCTGTAATACAAGACAATGCCTAATTGTATGCCCCACGCTTCGAAACATATGGAACAGCTGTAATACTCATTATTAGGGTCTTTTCTCCTTGGACATGTGGGTTTGTTGGCCTTTTCCAGTAGGCTTCTTTCTGAGACTCATTATTTCTCCTCGATCCTGCCAGTGTGCGTGGATGGTGAGACCTGCTGTGTGGTTACATGGGCAGCTGGTTCAGGTGAGAAACACGCTCCATAATTTAGACTTTCAAGACTTGGCCTGGAAATGAGCATTGTTGAAAAAACACACACACATGGAAACGTCATATGGACCGACATTTCGAACGTGGCTCCATCTGCCAGCACATCCGACACCATCATGCTGTTTACATTAAAACACAGATTTGAGTGGCGTGGTAACTTTCCGGATTTACGTTGATTCATATTAAATCTTCCATTTTTTTCATATTATATTAATGTTGTTACATTATATCGATAGATAGTATTCAAATTATGATAACAGTGAATAATATCGAAAGGGTATTCCATACAATTTTTTATCGATGACCCATTCTCCTTGATGATTGATTCTCATTAGTGATGAGCTCCACCATGCTTGGGTGCTCAGTACTCGTAACTAGTGATGAGCGGGCACTACCATGCTCAGGTGCTCAGTACTCGTAACTAGTGATGAGCGGACACTACCATGCTCAGGTGCTCAGTACTCGTAACTAGTGATGAGCGGGCACTACCATGCTCGGGTGCTCAGTACTCGTAACTAGTGATGAGTGGACACTACCATGCTTTGGTACTCAGTACTCGCACTGCGGCCTCGGCTGCGACCGCCGAGCTGCTCGGGTCCGGGCTCGCGTGTGTCGGTGGCTCGAGTGCCTCCAGATCCGGAGGTCACGTCGCTCTGGAAGGGAGTAGTGGCGGTGCACGCAGGGCTTGTGGGGGGTGGTTGTTTTTGGGAAAGTTCGTGACGCCACCCACGGGTTGTGGTGATGGTGGACACCACCGCTGCTGTAAAGGTACGGGGAATCCCGGGAGCGGTGTAGAGGCGCAGCTAGGTGTTGACCCCTCTGTGGATAGGGGATGTTGGTCCCAGGGCCCAGTGGTGAAGAACGGGGTGCAGGGGCAGGGTTGCGGTGCAGCACGGTGCGGTGCCTGATGGCACTGGTGTACTCACAATTAAACCACACAGAGGCACTGGTAAACCAAACGGGGTGACGAACGGGGCCCGCAGCCGGCTGAAGTTTCTCCAGATAGGTTGGTAATGTCCGCCTTTCTCCTGCACCTTTATGTGATTTTGGCTACCGTGCCTGGGCACTGGTAGCCCGCTCCCCGGCGTGTATGTGTCGTAGGAGCCCGTTTGCACGCAGACGCTGGCCCTTGGATCTCTGGCCTCTGGCGGTGGCTACTATCCGAAATGGTTGGGCTGTTGCCTTCAATTGGGACTTAGGTGGGAATGAGCCCTTGAGGTCCAGACCGCAATCAGTTAATTTGACTATGATGGTGGCTTATAGCCTAGTCGTGGTCTGAGTACCCTGCCTGGTGCTCTGGTATCCAGTTAGCTCCCCGGTTCGGTTACGGCGGGCCACTACCCTGTCCCGGTCCCTTACGGTTCCGCTGGTCGTATTCCCGGTCTCCTGCAGGCGGCCACTACCGTCTGCCTGCCTGACTGATCTGGGGTCCTAGACTCCAACCCAGGCCCCACACAGAACTGAGCTCCTCACTCTCCTCTCTCCTAACTTCATCTCCTTGTGTTTTTCCTGCCTCAGGCCAGCAGACTCCTCGGTGGGCGTGTCTTTCCACCTGACTCCGCCCACCTGGTGTGCCTGTCTGACTCTGAGGGAGGCAATCAGGTCTTTTGGTTGACTGGTGATACCTTACTGGGTTGGGGGTGTATGTGGTGAGTGTAGTGACCTGTGACCCCTGGGTGTCCAGGGCGTCACATGAGCACTACCATGCTCGAGTGCTCTGTACTCGTAACTAGTGATGAGTGGGCACTACCATGCTCGGGTGCTCAGTACTCGTAACTAGTGATGAGTGGACACTACCATGCTTTGGTACTCAGTACTCGCACCACGGCCTCGGCTGCGACCGCCGAGCTGCTCGGGTCCGGGCTCGCGTGTGTCGGTGGCTCGAGTGCCTCCAGATCCGGAGGTCACGTCGCTCTGGAAGGGAGTAGTGGCGGTGCACGCAGGGCTTGTGGGGGGTGGTTGTTTTTGGGAAAGTTCGTGACGCCACCCACGGGTTGTGGTGATGGTGGACACCACCGCTGCTGTAAAGGTACGGGGAATCCCGGGAGCGGTGTAGAGGCGCAGCTAGGTGTTGACCCCTCTGTGGATAGGGGATGTTGGTCCCAGGGCCCAGTGGTGAAGAACGGGGTGCAGGGGCAGGGTTGCGGTGCAGCACGGTGCGGTGCCTGATGGCACTGGTGTACTCACAATTAAACCACACAGAGGCACTGGTAAACCAAACGGGGTGACGAACGGGGCCCGCAGCCGGCTGAAGTTTCTCCAGATAGGTTGGTAATGTCCGCCTTTCTCCTGCACCTTTATGTGATTTTGGCTACCGTGCCTGGGCACTGGTAGCCCGCTCCCCGGCGTGTATGTGTCGTAGGAGCCCGTTTGCACGCAGACGCTGGCCCTTGGATCTCTGGCCTCTGGCGGTGGCTACTATCCGAAATGGTTGGGCTGTTGCCTTCAATTGGGACTTAGGTGGGAATGAGCCCTTGAGGTCCAGACCGCAATCAGTTAATTTGACTATGATGGTGGCTTATAGCCTAGTCGTGGTCTGAGTACCCTGCCTGGTGCTCTGGTATCCAGTTAGCTCCCCGGTTCGGTTACGGCGGGCCACTACCCTGTCCCGGTCCCTTACGGTTCCGCTGGTCGTATTCCCGGTCTCCTGCAGGCGGCCACTACCGTCTGCCTGCCTGACTGATCTGGGGTCCTAGACTCCAACCCAGGCCCCACACAGAACTGAGCTCCTCACTCTCCTCTCTCCTAACTTCATCTCCTTGTGTTTTTCCTGCCTCAGGCCAGCAGACTCCTCGGTGGGCGTGTCTTTCCACCTGACTCCGCCCACCTGGTGTGCCTGTCTGACTCTGAGGGAGGCAATCAGGTCTTTTGGTTGACTGGTGATACCTTACTGGGTTGGGGGTGTATGTGGTGAGTGTAGTGACCTGTGACCCCTGGGTGTCCAGGGCGTCACATGAGCACTACCATGCTCGAGTGCTCTGTACTCGTAACTAGTGATGAGTGGGCACTACCATGCTCGGGTGCTCAGTACTCGTAACTAGTGATGAGCGGGCACTATCATGCTTAGGTGCTCAGTACTCGTAACTAGTGATGAGCGGGCACTACCATGCTCGGGTGCTCAGTACTGGTAACTAGTGATGAGCGGGCACTACCATGCTCGGGTGCTCAGTACTCGTAACTAGTGATGAGCGGGCACTACCATGCTCAGGTGCTCAGTACTTGTAACTAGTGATGAGTGAGCACTACCATGCTCGGGTGCTCAGTACTGGTAACTAGTGATGAGCGGGCACTACCATGCTCAGGTGCTCAGTACTTGTAACTAGTGATGAGTGGGCACTACCATACTCAGGTGCTCAGTACTGGTAACTAGTGATGAGCGGGTGTGGCGCCCCTGAGGCTTCCGTCGCCACAGGTCATTGCACCCCATCCAGCGGTGTGATGCCCCATTCTGGGAGAGGAAAAGAGTGAACTCCGGTCCCCTCGTAAATCCACACTACACCCATTGTTAGGTACATACTGGGACCAGGGAAAGTGGCAGTTACCCCCCCATGCTGCATGCTGGGAGGGGCCGTAAGACCTATCCCTGCTCCTATAGGGTACAGCTTAGAAACTGGGGAGGTGGGAGGAGCCATCTGAGAGCAGACACAGATAGGAAGGTCAAGTTTAGCTAGTCTACCTCAGGGAGTGAGAGAGTGAGCATGTAGTTGGAGGAGAAGAACGAGAGAAAGGAGGGAGGAGGAGGCCTGCTGGAGGCAGGCAAGGAGGAGAAAAGAAAGAAAGAAAGAAAGAAAGAAAGAAGGAAAGAAAGCTCCAAGTCAGACAGGAGCAGAAAAACAGAAGGAGACGCTTCCTGGTGAAGATCCTGGGACCCAGAGGTCCAAGTGACACCACGTAGGAGACAGAAGGAGTCGCAGGGCCACGGGTAGTCTGTATAGCTGTCGGGGCAGTTTAGAGCTACGGTGGCCTGTTCCACAAGAACATCGGTGGAGGGATCAAGCTGCGACAGGGGACGGTCCCTAGAGACTGGAGGAGTGCAAAGATCATCTCCAAACAGTAAAAACCGAGGCCCAGGGAAGGTTGTAGACTCCCAGGGCCAGAACCCATAGCAGACTTCCAGAAAAGGGGTAATCAGCCGACAGGTGACCCCCCAGCCTGGAGGCTGTAGTGGAGGCCAAGCCAGGTTCATCCTAACAAAGGCAAGGCTAAGGAAGACAGCAGAAGAAAGAGACACTAAGAGAAGGGCACCGGCTTTTACTCTCAGAATCACCCAGAAACGGCGGAGGTCCCTGACAGTGGTCCCAGCAGTCCAAGGGTTCCTGCCGGTCTTGACAAGAACTGTGAGTAAAGAACTTGAACTGCACCCTTGAAGTGGTCTCTGTTATTTCCGCTGCATAGACATTCACAAGCACCAACTGTGCCCCGGGCATTGCTCCACCTGTGGGGAGCAGTACCACCATTGCTGCCATAACATCATCCCGGAGGCCTCACACAGCAGCGGCGGCTTAGTAGCCGCATACCACAGGTGGCGTCACGAACACAAACTTTATTCACCAAGCCACATATTCTACTGACACCCACCAGGGCCACGGAGCCGGGCCCAGCCACCACTGACTACCACCGGACTAGTCCGGCCCGGCACCGGGTGTCCCATAGCCCTGGGGTGGGCGAGTCACGGGCACTACCATGCTCGGGTGCTCGGCACTCGTAACTAGTGATGAGTGGGCACTACAATGCACTTGTGCTTATGTGACTTGATATTATTTTAATATATATTTTTTTCTTCTAATTCAGATTGACAAGGAACTCTAGCAATCAAAATCCAACTTGATGGCCAATGATGACACATTGTCACAAGCAACTCACAAAAAGCTGGTATATATACATATACAGTACATTTGTATATGTATAATCACGAGTGCTCTAGGTTGAAAATAAAGTAGTAAAATTAGAGAAGTGAGGGATGAATCACAATTTTTTTCTTATGCCTCAGTGAAGTCACTAATTCCTGCCAAGATGGCTCTTTTCATCTTTTAAAGTGACCCTAGGCCCTAGGACTGAAAAGGTACTATGCCTTTCTTATATATAGTTACACTAAGAGTGTATGACTCGGACGAGTGCAATGCATTGCATTCGGACCACGTTATTCAATGAGGGAGAGCAGATGTCAGCTTTTTTTCTCATCCAGATTCTGGATCATTGAAAAGTTGCAGCATGCTGTGATTGTCAGCCAGAAACGTGTCACTCGCACCCATACAACTCTATGGGTGCGAGTGAAACAACACTAGCAGACAGTGGAGGAGAAGGGGAGAGTAATCCCTCCCTTTCCTCCGCAGCTCCCGCTCTCTCCTCCACAGCTGTGATCCGATTGCAGGATCGGATCATAGTTGCATGACACTTGGCTCACGATGGCAGCACAGGGGGAGCCAACGGTCATTAGCATATCGCATCCGATGCACTCGTATCGGATATGATCGTGTGAATCCAGCCTAATTGGCGCCCGGTGTTTGCCTGTAAGCTACAAATTACAACCTGTTCTCACATTTCATAATAGCTCAGTGTGTTATTAGGTTGTTACCCAAGCAAAAGGTTACTGGTTCGAATCAAAGAACAAGCATGAAGATTTCCCAGGAAAAGAGAAAAAGCATCATCCAGCTCATCATTAGCGGTCTCTCAACCAAGAAAATTGCCAAACTGCATCATGTAAAGGGGGCTTTACACGCAGCGATATCGCTAGCGATAATCGCTGGTGAAAGCACTCGCCCCGTCGTTTGTGCGTCACGGGCAAATCCCTGCCGGTGGCGCACAATATTGTTAGGAGCCGTCACATGGACTTACCTGCCTAGCGACGTCGATGTTGCCGGCAAACCACCTCCTTTCTAAGGGGGCGGTTCGTGTGGCGTCACTAAACGGCCGCTCAATAGAATCGGAGGGGCGGAGATGAGCGCCGTAACATCCCGCCCACCTCCTTCCTTCCTCATTGCCGGCGGCTGCAGGTAAGCTGTAGTTCGTTGTTCCCGAGGTGTCACACGTAGCGATGTGTGCTGCCTCGGGAACGACGAACAACCTGCGTCCTCAAGAATCAACAATATTTTGAAAATGAACGACGTGTCAGTGATGGACGATTTGGTGAGTATTTTCCATCGTTAATGGTCGTTCGTGCGTGTCACACTAACGGATGTGCGTCACGGAATCTGTGACCCCGGCGATAGATCGTTAGATACGTCGTTGCGTGTAACGGGGCCTTAAGGCCATGACAGGTGGAGGAATACAAAATGAAGTCCGTTCGTCCATTCAAAAGCCAAGAGGTGGGCGTCAAGGCAAAGTATCCGAGTCAACAAGTTAGCTCATCATAAGGTCTTTAAGTTCTGGCCCGACAAACCTGGCAGTGGAGGCGGCTCGTATGCTTCATAATCTTGAGATCACAGACGTCCATGTACAGTAAGTACCGAGTGATGTACATTACAAAAGTCTGGAATGGTGGCATGAAAACAATAGACTAGGATCTGATGGGGGCAAATTGGTCTGAAAGAAACAAGGGGAAAAGTGACTAACGGATAGAGAAAGTGAAGGAAATGTCAAGTCCAGTGGAGGATGCCTGATGACATTGGGTTGTTCCAAAGCCAAAAGCATTGGATACATGGCCAGAGTCGATGGGGATCTCAATGCTGGCTATACGTGAATATCCTACAGGACGAGTTACTTTGTACATTCTAGAACTACAGATTTAAAACGGACAACATAGTGTTCCTATTATGCCAACGCCGGAGTCCCTGTGGCAAGGACACCAATGCACTTACCTCTTGGTCTGCCTTGTGGTATCTGTTTTGGCCCTTGCTGCTGCTTGCCTCACACAGGTCTCCTGGGAGTATTCTTAGGATGGGAGAAGGCACACTCCCTGCTTCTTAAAGGGGTAGTGCCCGTATTGTGTGTCCACAGCCAATGGCTGGAGGACACTAGGTATGTAAGGCACCTTCCCCCTTAGGAAGGTGCCTGAGCAGCGAGTTTATTCTGTTGATGCATGTTTGCCAGTTCTCAGGTCCTGTATTATGTGCCTGTATCCTGTGTCTGATAGCTAAGATGAATGAAGCTAGTTTTACGCTAAAAGATGTAGTGGATGGTGAGCTACAGAGCCTGAAAGTCAAAAGTTTAAAACATTGTTACCCTTTTGCTTGTCACTGTAAGAGACAGCCAGCAGGGTACCCATCCAGAGACTTTGAAATGCCAACCTGGCCAATGGACCTGCAAATTTGTATGCTCATCCTTAATGGTTACATGTAATACTGGCCTCTCCATGCCATTATGGTGACAATTTTGGAAGCAGATGGAACAGAACACAGATCTGAGCAGAGAAGGCAGCAGGAAGCCAACAATGGACACCAAATAGTAAGACTATGCCTGTAATTGTTTGTATAGCCACTTTTCTCTCTAAGGTGATGAAGAGTCACTTTAAAAGGGTTTTCTGGTCTTCTCACACAATGTGACTGCAGTCTCCTGAAGCATTACAGGTTGTGGCATGCACCAGGTCAGGATTTTCCAGTATTACTGCCTAGAATGGGCAGTCACGTGACTGTAAGAATGCAATTTGCATACTTCCGGTTACATGCCGACTAGACATGCTCAGCCTCTCTCAGTACAAGTGAATTGAGAGAGGATGCCCACGTCTAGTCTGCACCTGACCCAATATATGCAAATGTCAGTCTTCTGGTCACGTGACCTCATCTGTTGCCGGCAATACTGAATGAGCACCACATGCTGTAAGGATTCAGGAGTGTACAGTCACATAGAGTGACTGCAGACTTTTATTAGAAGACTGGAAAACCCCTTTAAGCTATAAAGTTGCCTGAATTTCTTCTGCTTTTCCTCAAATCTATTGGGGCTAATTGGGTACTCAATTAAAATGGGTTGCCCCATCAGTAGAAAACTCTTATAACAGATTTTAGCCATTTCCTATCAATTAGATTGTCGATACCACATATGACCCCCACAGAGAGAAGTAACAGTGTCAAGACTATTGTGGCTACAGAGGTAGCAGTCGCAGCCAGGTCCTAGCCGCAAAAAGGCCAAAAGACTTATTTTGGCACATACGTTGAGCCCAGTATTATAGATGAAAAATGATTGGTGGGAATCATGTTGCAGATTTTGTACTGGGTCTTAGAAGCTTCATGTCTTGTATCTGCCAAGCCGTTCAGAAAACCATGGAATCCATAGGGACACTTCATTACCAAAGAAAATTAAGGACTGTTCTAAAGAGAAGAAAGCGTTGTGGGGATACCAATGCTAAGATATGGTGATAGTGAGGGCATTTTAATATTTGCTACAGAGCCACCTCTGTTATTAGTGGAGCTATGACCTTTCTCATAAATGACCCTATGACTTCAAGCCCCGTTATGATATTACTCTCTTCACACCCTTACAGTATGATGTCATCACCACCAAAAAAAATTGCAAACTGAAACCTTGTGGACATAGATTCTGCTGATGGTTGGGAGGTGATGGCGTTCAAAAGAGTCATGCGGTGTTCTGCTCTTAATTCACCAGGTGGCTTGGCGTCTTGAGACTCTGTTCACACTGCAGAATCTGACACGTCACCTGGTGCATTTAAGCTGCTCGGTCAGAGCAGGGCGTTGGCCGGTTTTGCTCTCTCTGGTGTCTGGTCTAGTGAGAGTTAATTCCTACTGGTCTGTGAATTGCTGCTGTGAGCACAGGTTATGGAAGACTATCATAGATGGTAGAACCTGTGGTCCCATGCTGAAGATAGCTCTAGCTTTGCGCCAGCGGCACCGGTTCTGTGCATTTGATCCAGTTGTAGGTGAACTGTTGTATGCTTTTTGGTGAGTGGTGGAAATATCCTTGTTGTTTGTTTATTTCCTCCAGGTACTTTGTTTCTCCCTGAGCCCACATTGCCTTTTCATCTGTGTGTGCTTGCTGTGAGCTTGAGCTTTGGTTTCCCCTGTTTGTTGCTATTTATGGGATATATATCTCCTGTCCCAGCCCTCTCCAGAGGTGTGGGTGTGTGGGTGTTAGACCAGAGATTTTCATGAGTTAGGGTCACGCTGGCGGTCCAGACCTCACCACCATCAGGCATACCTCTGGAATAAAGGACAGATTAGGGTCCCCCAGTCTGAGGCCCAGGCTAGGTGCACCTCACCCCAGGTATCATATTACACCCCGTGAAACAGAAGAGACTGTTGTGAATGTCATCCAAGTGGGTGCTGGCTTGGAGCTCGCTTTGGTGGCCAGGAATGGTAATGAAGCTGAGTCTGATTCTGTGACTCAAACAGGTGTTTTTATTAATTGGGAATGCAGGAAGTCCTATTGCTGACCAGCCTGGTGTATAGGAGAGCAGTTTCTGCTTAGCTGCTGCCGGTGCTAAATATTTTCTTCTGCCTCTGAAGATGGCTTGGAGTTTGTCCTTCAGTTTCCTCAAATTATCCTGCGCCAGAATTCACTCCAGATAAGTCTGCAGGTTTTCTTTGCTTAATTGCTGGTTTTGCACCTACGGGTGTTTGTGTTTTTTTTTCTCCATTTTGTTCTGTGTTTGTTTTCTTGTATGTGAGGATCTGGCTCTCTGCTATTTTGGGAGGGCAGTTCCTTCAGCAAGAAAGGGAGTTTATCCCTGTTCTTATTTGGATTTGCACTTTAGAATACTATTTGTTCTGTGATTTTGTTTCTTCCCATTATATCTACAGTTCTCTTTAAAGTGTATGGCACAAGAGTACCTGATATATTGGGGGAAGACCCGTGGTCTTAGTATCTTTTTCCTATCAGAAGTTTGGTATTTTTTGCTGGCCGCAATCAGTTATCTTTCCTGTCCTTTTATATCTAGTTATTCGAGCCTCACCTTTGCTTATCTATATAGTCTATCTGCGTATTGTGTTTTCTTACATTACTGTCGTTTACATGTTGGGGGCTTGCTATTCCTTTGGGGACTGCTCTGAGGCAAGTTAGGATTCCTCATTTTTATCTTTGTGGTGTAGCACGTTTCTCCGGCAGTGATGAGGTGTCTAGGTGTGTTAGGAACATTACACTGCTACTTCTGGTGTTGTCCGATAGATAGGGGATTGCGGTCAGCTTAGTTTCTAACTACTCTTGTGGTTTTTGTTTTTTCCTGATTAATGGGATTTTTTGTGATTGTCCATGGTTACCAGTGCATAACAAGAGCCCCAAGGAGGGAACATTTAGGAAACCAGTCTCTTCCAAGTCTACTCTTGCTACAATGCAGAAGTATATGCTCACTTTACAACATTATCTTTTTGTGACTGCACCACCAACATTTCCAGTCCCTACTAAAACTGCACACCGAATTCCGAACATTATTCATTTAGCCACGAAATAGTCACTTTACAGATCCCAGAAACTCGCAGTTATCCAGGTACAGTACACGAAGTGACAGAGAAGCATCCCTCTGCTGGGACAGCAATTTCTATGTGTCTCCACCGCAACACAGTATTTACCACAACAGAAAGGAGAACTATATTTGGGTCATAAGTGAAATGGTCTTGTGTTTGTGGTGGTGGTTTATTTTTTTACGTTGCTGATGCAGCAGAACGAGACAAAAAAACACTAAAACTTCTGGTTTTATACTTCTCGATCGCCTTTTTATTATTATTATTTTTATTTTTTTTTCAAAAATAGCTAAAGTTGTTATTAAAATCCACCACCCACCTTCCTCTCTGGTCTTAACATTGTGTAATAATAGATAATGTTGACTTAGGTTCTCCGCTGAGTTGAAACACCGCACTTGTGTTAAAGGTAGCATTCCCTAAGTATGACAAAATGTATTTTCCTTGGACGGGACATCAGTTATTGGGCTGCGCTGAGAACGTAGGTTATTATGGGGCAGCAGTTTTAACATTCGAGACGTGGGAGAAAGGTTGCGGGGACAGAAGAGAACTCATTTGTGGTGCAATGCTCCTTTACCAAAACTTTGGCTGAAGACCAAAGTCTTGGATTTGGAGGGGAAGGGGCCGATGGCGGGTGGTGGGAGGGAGGGGGGGAATGTTACGATGAGCTCCACTATGCAAAGAATTTAATGTAAATGTTTTCTAGATTTTTCTAAGAGTCTCAAGAAAATAAGAGCGTGTCTTCATGTGTGTGAGATAATTTGGCCGAGACGCTCATTTTCTGTGATATGTGTAATATGTTGTTCTATTCGCAGAAACGTTTAGGTTCACTTCCCTCCGTCTTGCTAAAGTCTTTAACTCTTGGGTTACATTTTTCTCTTTTTACATTAGACTTTTTTTTTAGGATATAGTCATTATTATATAGTTTCTGTAGAACTAGGTGTCCTCTTTAATTTTTTGGCTGCTGAGTGGGCGCGCTTTTCCTGGTGTGATGTCAACGTTTTCTATGGTCTGAGCCAATGTGATGTCATACGTGTGCCACCCCTCTCTTCCCTAATAATCCCCCTCATAGTATGGAATATCACTTAGGTATTAGAGGAGGAAGATGCAGCTTCATCACCTTCCTCCTTCTTCTGGCCACTCTGATATCGACTGTTGTATGTGGATATTTCTGGGAAATGGTTTCTGAACATTTACAGGAAAGAAGATGGGAAATTTAGCTGCTGACCCGAGCCAACGTCACCCACGTGCTCTCCCTCCCTTTCCAAGCACAGACAGAGCGGTTCCAACGTGATCATACCTCCTCCAGCTCCACTCACTGATGGACTTAAAGGGAGTCTGTCACCTCAGAACACACTATTTGTAAATAACATTACAATGTTGCAGGGCTGTCTTATCAATAGTGCAGCTAAAGGGAGAAAATTAATCTATTTCTTCTTCGAGCTGCTAGCTTTCAGTCATGGGGATGTGCATCAAGCATTTACAGTCACCGCTCGCAGTCCTAACTATACTGTGAGCGGCAGCTCTAAGCATTTCCTGGCACTTTGATTGACAGCCAACTCTGCAGCATAAAGGGTGCTGTACACGCTGCGACATCGCTAACGATATATCGTCGGGGTCACGTCGTTAGTGACGCACATCCGGCGCCGGCAGCGACATCGCAGCATGTGACGCCAAGGAGCGACGATCAACGATCGCAAAATCGTTCAAAAACGGTGATCGTTGACACATTGCTCCTTTCCTTAATATCGCTGCTGACACAGGTACGAAGTTGTTCGTCGTTCCTGCGGCATCACACATCGCTGTGTGTGACACCGCAGGAACGACGAACATCTCCTTACCTGCGTCCACCAGCAATGCGGAAGGAAGGAGGTGGGTGGGATGTTACGTCCCGCTCATCTCCGCCCCTCCGCTTCTATTGGCCGGTTGCTTAATGATGTCGCGGTGACGTCGTGGTGACGCCGAACGCACCTCCCCCTTGAGGGAGGGATTGTTCAGCGGACACAGCCACATCGCTGACAAAGTATGTACGTGTGACGCTACCGTAGCGATAATGTTCGCTACGGCAGTGAGCACCACATATCGCACCAACGACGGGGGCGGGTGCTATCGCGCTCGACATCGCTAGCAATCGCTAGTGATGTCGCAGAGTGTAAAGCACCCTTATCTGTGCATAGAGAGCTATCAATCAAAGTGCTAGGGAATGCTTAGAGCTGCTGCTCACTGTATCCTGACCGGTTAAGACAAAAAGACTGATGACACTCCCAAAACTGCAATGTGAACAGGTGCATAACTGAACATGACATAAAATTACAATGTAATTCCTCACCTACTGTATCCTCACCCATCGCCTGTAGACTGTCAGCCCTCGCGGGCAGGGTCCTCTCTCCTCCTGTACCAGTCTGTTTTGTATTGTTTATGATTGTTGTACTTGTTTTTATGCCTAACCTTTTCACTTGTAAACCGCCATGGAATAAATTGCACTATAAAAATAAATAATAATAATAATAATAATAATAATGTGTATACTGACTGGTGCTGTAAGCAGTGACTGTATTTTTTCAGTGAATGCCCCTATGACTGAAAGCTAGCAGCTCCAGGAGGAAATAGCTTCATTTTCTCCCAGTAGCCGCAGTTTCCATATGGCATCCAGGCATCATTTTGCTGCAATTAACCTGCAGATTAGCCCTAAATCTGCAGGCAAATACCCTTTTCCAAGGTGACAGTTTCCCTTTAAATATTAAAGGTAGAAGATACAGCTCAGATACCTGCTCAGCGCAGATCAAAGTGCGCCTGCGCAGGACCTTAATGCCGGCTAGTGTGGATGACATAGGACGTGTCATGCACCCAGGTTTCAGAAGAAGGACTAAGATGGCCGAAAGAGGGGGCGCCGGTACCGGAAAACATAGACACCAATCCGACCAGTCTGCACCGCACCGCCCCCTAGGTGAGTATTTATAAAGTGATTTTTATGTTTTACACAGCGGCCTGGGCTCTTATATACAGTATTCTAGAATGCTGTATATAAGAGCCCACTGGTGGTGGCCGCAGCTTATAGTCACCAAATCTAGTGACAGGTTCCCTTTAAAGAGAGAAGATGCAGCTGCATCCCCCTCCTCTCCCCCTTCTTTCTCTTTTAGTATCTGCTATATTTGCTATTCTACTCTACATAATATTGTGGGCAAGTGTGTAGTTTTGTGAGCATTTAAAGAGATCATGTAGGTATGAAAGAGGAATTTAAAGAGGTTGTCCACTACTTTTACATTGATGGGCAATCCCTAGGTTCGGTCATCAATGTTTGATCGGTCGGGGTCTGACACCCCGCACCCCCACCAATCAGCTGTTGTCGGTCCGGGTGGAGGCCACTATCACATTCACATCAATAGGAGGTGGATGTGCAGTAATCGTCTGCGGCCGCTATCAGAAGACGGTGCAGCTCCGGAACTAAACATTTCCGGCTGCCTGCTGCCGCCACCGGGACCGACAACAGCTGATTGGCAGGGGTGCGGGGGTCAGACCCCGGACGATCTCTCTCTCTCTCTCTCTCTCCCTCTCTCTCTCTCCCTCTCTCTCCCTCTCTCTCCCTCTCTCTCTCCCTCTCTCTCTCCCTCTCTCCCTCTCTCTCTCCCTCTCTCTCTCCCTCTTTCTCTCTTTCTCTCTCTCTTTCTCTCTTCCCATTCCCCATTGATTAGTATGGCCGCGGAATCCTGATCGGATCTGGACTTCGGCGGCAACCCAATCCGGATCCGCCGGACCCGGATTATGACCGATCCGCTCAACTCTACTCTCGAGGCATATAGTCTTGCTAAGAAACTTAGGCATCAAGGGAGGAGATGCAGCTGCATCCCCCTCCTCTCCCCTTTGCATGTAATATTTTCTGTTTTACTCTTGATATTGTGCTTAGGGAATGCGAAGGTTTCTAAATAATGACAGAGATCATGAACACAAGAAAAGGGAAGTCAGCCTAAAGGCTATATAGATTATATAGCATATAGCAAAAATGAATATTGCCATATACTATTAATTTCTGCAAAAAGTTTTATCGATAGGTACATTTTACATTTCACTATTACTTCCATTTGAAAAATATAGATGAAGAAGACACCAAGACCTGGGACCTTTTGGTGCACCTTGGCTTTAATCCACATGTTGCTGGATGTGATACAATGCTCCTACGATGGCGGATTATATGATATTAAACTTAATCAAATGGCCAGTTACTTTTATTAAGATCGCATTCCTTTTGATATGGGCCCATATATATTTTCAGTATAAACTCTCTTTCCCTTTAATTGCGTAGATGTCAAATTTTAAAATCGCAAAAGTCCCTTTAAAATTTTAATAGAACAATTTCTATTTCTTTCATTTAATTTCAGATTTTAATTTATTATTTCAGCATACTTCATTTTTTCATATTGAACTTGGCAGGACTTGTCGGCTCCGGCTTTAAGGAAAAAGACATGAAACGATGTAGTCACCTCTGCTCTGAAATGGTTAAAGTTCCAACTCATAAGCACATCTCATGATTCCTGTTCATCCACTGCGGGAAACCGAGCGATGGAAGTGAAGCCGAACATGAGGTTTCTATTTTACAAATTAAAACCAAATCTGCTGGGACTGGAATTGTAATCAGGTATTAAAAAGAACAGTTCCCACTTATGTCCTCACATAGTATGGCGGACATCCTAATATTTAAAGAGTGCATGGTTCCAATAAAAATGTTTAGAATGGGCACTTAATTGTCTGGATTTGTCACTGTCCGGAAACGTAAATCTGCTTGCTGCGGGGTGGATGAATTCTTCCTGCCGAGGACGCTCTGGATTCACACCAGTGTCTGCTCCGGTGGCACTGACAAAATGTCAGTAAGTGTCCTCAGAGGGGTAATCTGGAGCTCCAGAGCCTTAATGCAAAATTCTGTACCAAATCCCTAACCTAACATGTGCCATTGAGAATACCAGAGTCTAGTTCCATAACAGAATTGGTGCCTCTCTGGCAAAATGGCTCAAATTCCGCAGCTACCACTGGATTAAACGGTCCTACAGCCAAATTGGTTCAGAGATGAAAACAGTTGAGCTTAAAGGGAACATGTCCTCAGGTTTTCCCCTTAAGAGTTGCGGCCACCCCAAGTAAACTCTTGTGCCGCCCCCTGCTTCAGGGCTGCTCGGATCCGGATCCGCGGTGGCTCGAGGGACGTCTGGACCCAGGGGTCGTGCGGCCACTCAAATAAAGGGGATGTATATCGCCCCGCGCTCGGCCGCAGCTGAGCCGCTCGGATCCGGGCTCGTTGGTGGGTGGCTCGAGCTCCTCCGGACCCGGGGTCACTTCGCTCTGCAAGGGGATGCTGGCGCTTTTGGTGGGGGTTAGGTAGGTGCACGGCTGGAGCCGCGCTTGAGTTCGTGACGCCACCCACGGAATGTGGTGAAGGTGTAGACACCACCGCTGCAGTTACGGGGCACCCGGGGGAGATGGTAGTGCAGCAAGATGTTAACCCCTCCGTGGGCAGGGATGATGGCCCCGGGGCCCGTTGGGGAAATAGCTGGGCGGTGCAGGGCGATGTGCGCGGCCAGAGGGCACTGTTGTACTCACTGTTATTGACACACACAAGTCACTGGTAAACCAAGTTGATGGTGGTCGGTGCCCGCAGCCGGCTGCATCTGGTCCCCCACCCGGATGGTGGTCTCTGCCTTTCTCCTGCACCGTGTTGTGTAGATGTAGACTGCCTGCGCTTCAGCGACGGGAGTCCGCTCCCCGGCTGTGTATATGTCGGGAGAGCCCGTTTGCCCGCAGACGCTGACCCGTGGGATCTCTCTGCCTATGCAGTAGCTTTCTATCCCCCTCGGTGGGCTGTTGTCTTCAGTCAGGACTTGGGTGGGAGAGGACCTATAGTCCAGACCGCAATCAGTGAATTAACTCAGTCCAGTGGATTCTGGACCTCGTTTCAGGGTCTGAGTACCCCCCTGTGTGCGCCGGTTTCCGAGTCGGTTCCCCAGGTCGGTACCGGCGGGCCATTACCCTGTTCCGGTCCAGCACGGTTCCACCGAGCCGTCTTCCCGACTCCTGCAGGCTGAGGCCACCGCTTGCCTCCTAGCCAAGGTGTTCGGGCTATGACCCTCACACCTGTCAGTCCATCACAGGCCTGTCACACAGGCCTGTCCTCCTCCACTCTCCTTCACTCCTCTCAGACTCAAACTCAAACTCCAACTAACTGTTTCCTGTCTCAAGCCCTCAGAACTCCTCGGTGGGCGTGGCCAACCGCCTGGCTCCGCCCCCTGGTGTGTCCATCAAGCACTGAGGGAGGTGACTAGGGTTTTTGTGGTTGGCTGATAACTCCTTTTTGGGGGACAGGTGTAATGCGGGGGTCTAACTGTGACTACCTGGCTAGTCCAGGGCGTCACAGGTATATGTACAGGGGACGATGTGGAAAGTTCATGACGGCACCTGTGGTGTGTGTTAAGGGTAAAGTACCACTGCTGCGGCTGGGAGTACCCGGTGGCGAGGGTGTGGGCAGCCAGGTGTTTAACCCCTCCATGGGTAGGGGGGATGCCCCGGGACTCGGTGATAGTGTTGGGGAGGTGCTGTCGGGCCGGTAAGGGTTAATTGCGTTCTCAGTCCAATTCCGCTGACGCTGACAACCGTGGTAAACCAAAGTTCTTGATGCCACTGCAGCAGGGATGGAGCACGCCTGGATCCCGTGCACATTGGTGTTGCTTGTTAGCCTGTGACCTTGACCTTGGCACCTCTTTCTGTACTTGGTCCATTTCAGCTTAAAACTAATCGGGTCCCGCTCACCAGTATGGCTAATGGAGTGAGCTTGCTCTCAAGGTTCACGCTTGGGATTTTCTGGACTAGGCAGTGGGAAAGTCCTATCCCCCGCGTTGAGCTAGTACCCCGATTTTGGAGCGGGTGGAGAACGGATCTTGAAGGCTCCGTCCTCGTCGGGTGAATTACCATGACGCCTGAAGCAACTTCCTGGCCTGGGGTCCACGTATCCCATCGTGCCCTGGCCCCTGCCCAGTGATGGCACAAGGCCGCCGGCTGTCCTCCTCGACAGTCCGTACCCCTTGTCACGATCCCCTGTGACTGGGGCCAGCTCCTAACAGGCCCAGACCATCGTCTGCCACCTAGTAGTTCCAAGGAGCCCAGCTCCTGACCTCCTCTCACTTTGAGAGCTACTTCTGTTTCGCTCCTAACACTCCTGACCTCCCATTTACCAACCCCCCAAGTGGTCAGCCCTATTCCCTTCAGGCTGTCCACTGGTGTGTCTGGTGGGTGTGGTGCAGAGTGTTCTAGGGTTTTGATTAGCTTGTTCTTAGCAACACCAAAGGTCAGGGACCCGTAACCAAGGAGGAGGTGGATATTGTACAGAAGGGCAGATTGCACAATACCCTGTGATGACCTGATAGGCCAGGGCGTCACACTCTTATATACAGCATTCTATAATACTGTATATAAGAGCTCAGGCCACTCTGTACAATGTAAAAAACACCTTTATATTACTCACCTAGGGGGCGGTATGGTCCGATGGGTGTCGCTGCTCTCAGTCCGACAACTTTTCCATCTTGTGTGATCATCGTCCTCCTGCCCAGCTCCGTATGGAGGACGCATCCGGCATCATTCACAGAGAGGTCTCCATTGCCTTCTTGCGCAGGCGCACTTTGATCTGCCCGGCTGAGGGCAGATCAAAGTACTGTAGTGCAAATGTGAGGGCGGTCTTTCACTTTTTCTCGTGCCGGTGCATTACAGCACTTTGCTGTGCCCTCAGCAGGCCAGACCAAAGTGCGCATGTGTTGTGGGCGGGGGCCGGCTTCCCTGTCGCGGGGGCTGCTCAGGGAGATCGTGCCCGGATCCGGTGCCTTCTCCTCGGTGGCTCGAGCGGGGCCGGACCCGGAGCTCGAGCAGCGCTCCTCGCCCACGAGTGAAAAGGGGATTTGGGATTGGTTTTTGTGATGGACAGAGCTCGTGACGCCACCCACGGGTTGTGGTGATGGTGGGCACCACCGCTGCTGGTGACGGGGTTCCCGGGAGCGATCGCGGGAAGCAGCTAGGTGTTGACCCCTCCGTGGGTAGGGGCTGTTGGTCCCAGGGCCCGATAGGAGGGATGATGAGGCCGCCAGAGGGATGTAGGGCAGGGCGGTGTAGCATGGTGCGGTGCGGTGCCTGGTGGCACTGTTGTATCCATGATTAAACCACACAGAGACACTGCTAAATTAGAAACTGCCGGTGTCCACAGCCTTCGGTACGGAGGGTGTTTTTGGGATCCCACACACGGTACAGCAGACCCCTGTTCTTGCCCTGCAGCCAGATGCCTCTTTCTCCTGCCTTGTTCTCCACTCTCTCTCCTCAGTCGGGAACGGGGAGCCCACTCCCCCTGCAGTGATCTGGGTCTTCCCTTGATGCCGGCGGGCCGCTACCCTGCCCCGGTCACCTCAGGCCCCTTCCTCATGCTTCCTTTCTCTTCAACAGCCGGGAGCTATCTCTCCCCCGGTCTGCTCTGTTCACACTCCTCACACACTCTGCTCCAGCCCCTCCCCTGCAGCTCAGTTTAGCTCCTACACTGGGGGGGGGATGGGGTGTGTCTGTCCTGCTGCACTGGTGTGGGATCAGGTTACCAAGGAGGAGAATGGCCTGCACTTTGCTGGATTTCTGCAGGCTCTGTGACACCCTGGTTTTGCCAGGGCGTCACACACCCCCTTGGTAAAACACAGCCCGTCCTCGGGTTGTCCGGGCACCGACATTTATTGAACGGGAATTAAAAAAAAAAAACAAAAACAGGGCTACAAGCATACTAACAATAATACAATGGCATTAATCAGAACGGGACCAGGTCATCCCGCTTTCCCACCCAAACAACCCGAGCCTTGATGCTGCCCCTAAGAAACAGGCAGCACCCCTTTTCCCCAGTCTGGAAACGGGAACTGGCCCAGGTCACCCAAGCGGGAACGGTTATGGAATGGGGGACCCATTAACTACGGGGCTTTGCTGCCGTCGCAGCCTTTCTCCAACCACTTTCCCCAGTCCACCACAGGTCCGCCTGGGTCCCCAATGCCACCTCACTCCTGGTGACACTGTCCGAAAGACCCCTCTCTCAACCACCTGCGGTGTGGGTACGGTGAACCGGCCTCGGGGAATAAACAATCAAAACTTTAAAACTGGAACTTCGGGAGTTAACTTGCAGCTTTAAGGTTCGGCACCGTTGGGGCACACTCTGGGCAACAAAGCCATCGGGTAGCCGTTCCCGCCATCCCTTGGGATATACGTAGCCGCCTGTTATGATCCGGAACCATGGAAGACCACCACAAATCATTGGCAAAAGGTGACAAGAGCATTGGCAACTAATCTGGCTGCCATCCCCTTACTAACCATCACAACTAGAAGTAGCCGAGGGGTGAACTAACATCCTGTGCACCGCGAACCCAGCCGGAGAACTAACTATCCTAAAGGTAGAAAAGATGAATAACTCTCTGCCTCAGAAAATAGACAAGAATAGCTAGCCCCCCACACTCAAAGACTGCGGTGATATAGGAAAAACACAATACACAGGTAGATGACAGGATTAGCAAAAGGTGAGGCCCCCGCTGACTAAAATAGGAAAGGACAGGAAAGGGACTGATGGTGGCCAGAGAAAAACCCTGCAAAATACCAACTTCCTGATAGTACAAAAAGGCCCTCAGATCGCACGATCTGAACTCCGTCCTATACCAGGTGCCCTTGTCATACCAATGAACAGAAAACAAGAATCATAACAAAGTCAACAAGCCACAAACACATGACCCAAAGGCGCTATAATCCACACAGAACTGCAGGGAGTTCCTCAACAATCCACTAAGGGGGAAAATCCCTGCAAGCAAATAAACTGAAACCAACCACAGCAAATGACAAACCCAGATAAACAAAAGAACCAGACAATAAATAAAGAGCAAGCACTTATCTGGGGAAGATGTGGTGTAGAGCAGGATTAAGCAGGCTGGAGATACAAAGAACAACTGACATCCGGCAACAGCCTGCAATCAGACCAGGATTTAAATAAGCAGAGAGTTAGCAAAGGAAACACCCACTGCACAACACACCTGGTCCAAGTCCAAACCATTCCTGGCCACCAGAGGGAGCCTCCCAGCAGCCAAAACATAACTAACATTCACAACAGTACCTCCCCCCTTGAGGAGGGGTCACCGAACCCTCACCCACGCCACCGGGTCACTCGGGATGAGCATGATGGAAGGCGCGAACCAACCTGTCCGCATGAATGTCAGAAGCCACAACCCAAGAGTTATCCTCCTGCCCATAACCCTTCCATTTCACAAGGTACTGAAGCTGACGCCTACTGCGACGGGAATCCAGAATTTTTTCAACCTCATACTCCAGATCCCCTTGTACCAAAACAGGGTCAGGAGGTGCTGCTGCAGGAACTGCTGGCTTCACATGTTTCTTCAACAAGGACTTATGGAAGACATTGTGAATCTTAAATGACGCAGGCAGAGTCAAACGGAAAGATACAGGGTTAATAATCTCCGAAATCTTATAAGGTCCAATAAATCTGGGCTTAAATTTAGGAGACGGAACTCTCATAGGAATATGTTTAGAGGACAACCACACCATGTCCCCTACTTTAAACCGGGGACCAACAGTCCGACGCCGGTTGGCAAACTTTTGGGCAGTTTCTTGGGACTGAAACAATTTATCCACTAAGGGGGAAAATCCCTGCAAGCAAATAAACTGAAACCAACCACAGCAAATGACAAACCCAGATAAACAAAAGAACCAGACAATAAATAAAGAGCAAGCACTTATCTGGGGAAGATGTGGTGTAGAGCAGAATTAAGCAGGCTGGAGATACAAAGAACAACTGACATCCGGCAACAGCTTGCAATCAGACCAGGATTTAAATAAGCAGAGAGTTAGCAAAGGAAACACCCACTGCACAACACACCTGGTCCAAGTCCAAACCATTCCTGGCCAGCAGAGGGAGCCTCCCAGCAGCCAAAACATAACTAACATTCACAACAGCCACCGGGCTGCTGCTATCGTGGTCGCTGCTCTCCGATTCCGGCCTCTCAGGTGCAGCCAGGCGGCCTACCGGTGCCTGCTCCGTTACCGTCGCAGGGTCGTCACCACCGGTGGGTCCTTCGGTGGGTGCCGCTGGGCTTGCTGGCATCCCCGGGACCTCCGCTCCTGTGACCGGAGCGGGAACCGCCTGCTGGCTAGCTGATTTACCTTCAGGCCCCGCCACTCCGGTGATGGGTGCCGCTCCACTCGCCTCCCTGGACGCTGACATTCTCCTTTTCTCTTCCCGCGGATATCAGCAGCAGCTAATTCACCCACCCCCCCCTTGGTATTTTCCAGGCACTTCGCTCTCTTTTCGCAGCGCCGCTCTGTTCCCAGGGGTCGGGGCTTCGCCTTTGCGCCCTTTTGCTCAGGGAAGGTGGTGAAGGCGGGAAACTTTCACGCCCAAGATGGGGGATCTTCACATTTTTCGGCAGGACGCCGCTGACGGGGATCACAAGGCGCACTTCTACTGGTAAGTAGACTGGTTCTATCCTGTTCGTGACGCCAAGTTGTCGCAGGCGGGGACCGGCTTCCCCGTTGCGGGGGCTGCTCTGGGAGATCGCGCCCGGATCCGGTGCCTTCTCCTCGGTGGCTCGAGCGGGGCCGGACCCGGAGCTCGAGCAGCGCTCCTCGCCCACGAGTGAAAAGGGGATTTGGGATTGGTTTTTGGGATGGACAGAGTTCGTGACGCCACCCACGGGTTGTGGTGATAGTGGGCACCACCGCTGCTGGTGACAGGGTTCCCGGGAGCGATGGCGGGAAGCAGCTAGGTGTTGACCCCTCCGTGGGTAGGGGCTGTTGGTCCCGGGGCCCAATAGGAGGGATTATGAGGCCGCCAGAGGGATTCAGGGCAGGGCGGTGTAGCGTGGTGAAGTGCGGTGCCTGGTGGCACTGTTGTACTCACGATTAAACCACACAGAGACACTGCTAAACTAGAAACTGCCGGTGTCCGCAGCCCTCGGTACGGAGGGTGTTTTTGGGATCCCACACATGGTACAGCAGACCCCTGTTCTTGCCCTGCAGCCAGATGCCTCTTTCTCCTGCCTTGTTCTCCACTCTCTCTCCTCAGTCGGGAACGGGGAGCCCACTCCCCCTGCAGTGATCTGGGTCTTCCCTTGATGCCGGCGGGCCGCTACCCTGCCCCGGTCACCTCAGGCCCCTTCGTCACGCTTCCCTTCTCTTCAGCAGCCGGGAGCTATCTGTCCCCCGGTCTGCTCTGTTCACACTCCTCACACACTCTGCTCCAGCCCCTCCCCTGCAGCTTAGTTTATCTCCTACACTGGGGGGGAAGAGGTGTGTCTGTCCTGCTGCACTGGTGTGGAATCAGGTTACCAAGGAGGAGAATGGCCTGCACTTTGCTGGATTTCTGCAGGCTCTGTGACACCCTGGTTTTGCCAGGGCATCACACATGCACAGGAGTGCAGTGGCAGCCTCTCTGTGAATGATGTAGGATGCATCATGCACATGGTGCTGGGCAGGAGGACGGCAATCGAAAGAAGAGAGGAGCGCTGGACCGAGACCAGTGACACCCATCAGACTATACTGCCCCCTAGGTGAGTATAATAAAGATGTTCTTTATGTATGGAAGCTGTCGTCGGCGGTACCGTGACTGGCGGTGCATGACAGTGATGTCATATGCTGCTATATAGCACGGTCACTGATGTCAGCTGCCGGGCACTGTGTGCTGGCTACAAAGAAGGACACGGTGCGATGTGAGAGCCAGGGAAGGTGAGTAAACTGTTTTTTCTCCCTTGGATTTGAGACAGAATGGACACATAAATACCAGGATGGGGAACATATTTACCAGGATGGGGACATATATACCAGGAGAGGCCCAGAAGTGCGACATATCTACCAGAAATAAGACATATATATATATGTCTTATTTCTGGTACATATATATCTGGAGGGGCTCAAGATGGGGACATATATACCAAGATGGGGACGTATTTCACAGGATGGGGATATATATACCAGAAAGGGCCCAGTGTAAGGATATACATACCAGGAAGAGGACATATTTACCAGAATGGAGACATATAAGCCAGGAGGAGACCAGGATGGGGACCTATATACCAGGAAGTGAACATATTTATCTTTGCTTTACCAAGAAGGGGATATATTTACCAGGAAAGGAACATATATACCTGGAGGGACCAAGAATAGGGATCATATATACAATGATAGGGAGCAGGATGGTAATCTATGGATAGGGACATATATACTAGGATGGAAACATATATACCAGGATGGGGCCAAAGATAAGGACATGTATACCAGGAAGGGGGCCAAGGATGGGGACATATATACCAGAATGTGGGCATATATACCAGGAAGGAGCCTATGATGCAGACATGTATACCAGTATGGGGGAATATATAACAGAAAGTGGCCTAAGATACGGACATGTATACCAGGATGGGGACATATATATCAGGAAGGGTCCTAGGATGGGGACATATTTACCAGAATGTGAAGATATATACCAGGATGGGGGACATATTTACCAGGATGGGGATATATATACCAGGATGGGGCCTAGGATAGGGACATATATACCAGTATGAGGTCTAGGATGGGGACATATTTTGAAGGATGGGGGCATGTATACCAGGATGAAGGACATATACTAGGAAGGAGCACATATTTACGAGGAAAAACCCAGGATGAGGTACATTAGAACAGGATGGGGGATGTTACTACATAATAGGGGGGCAATTTGTATGTCTTTATAGGCTTTAGAATGTTACAACCACCCATCTGATTAATATGCGAGGGAGTGGGGCTCAAGTCCAAATTTTGAATCGGGGCCCATCGAACTCTAAAAACTTTCAAATATTAAGTTCTGGGCAACCTATTGATCTGTCACACAATGAACACGAGCGCTTCATAATAGTGTGTCGTCCAGGGAAGGGGGTACTCGGTCCCGGGCGGTTGCAAATGGGAATGTCACTTCAGGTGGCCGATGCCCGCTCCCGTGCCCTGGGGACACTTAATATAAGGGGAGTATTTACAGGGGATAATAGAGTTAATGTTCGTGACGCCACCTGCGGGTTGCGGTTAGGAATGGAGAACCGCCGCTGCTCAACGTGGGTACTCCCAGGGATAGTGGTAGTGGCAGCTGTGATGGTAGGCCATCCGCAGGTAGGGCTGTTCCTGGGAGATGTATGGTGTATAATGATGGAGACCACACCAGGTTAACTTTAACAGTCTCTACTCACATGGACCCTCGGCCTGCTGGTTCCAGTCCCAGGAGTATCAGTGCCAATGTAGTGACCCAGGTTGCTCTGTCACCGACACTCTCTGTAGATTGAGTCCCCGTAGCGTGGAGCGTTTGGGAACCCCAACTGTCCCTTTTGGGGTACAGTCTCCTTCTCCGTACGGTGGGCTGTGCGGACCCTGCGGGGAGATAAATGTCCGAACCCCGATCCTAGTTTACTGCTGATGCCCCCGGATTATTTGGTTTGATGAAGTCCGTGAAGGTGTCCTCACCAGGCAGGTATTTATCAAACCGTTTGAAACTTGACATTTGACCTGGGGCCCTGTGCGCCGTGCATGCTCCGGTCCCAGCAATATCTCGGTACCTGTCCTGGTAACCTCTCTCCTGTGCCCCCGGGGTCACCATTACACGGACCCAACTCAGGCACGTCCGCACACCTCTCCTGTGTGCTCCCCACTCTCTGACTGCCACTGACTGACCCCTCCCACCAGGCTGGCTATACCCAGGGACTCGTTCCCATGGCGACCATCCCCTTACATGGTTAACCCTCTATGCCCAGTGTGGAGAGGAGAACTAGGATTTAGATGTGTGTTGGTGGCATCGGCACTGGTACTCCAGGTTCCAGGGGGTAGGTCCTGCATCTGTGACGCCCTGGCCTATCAGGTCGTCACAGGGTATTGCGCAATCTGCCCTTCTGCACAGTATCCACCCTCCTTGGTTATGGATCCTGGTCCTTTGGTGTTGTTAACAGCTTAGCCAATCAAAATCCTAGGAACTCTTTGCACTTTACCCACCAGACACACCATTGGGGGGCCTGAAGGGAATAGGGCCTCCTACATAGGGGGTTGGTGAGGGTAAAGTGAGGAAAGTGACAGTTGAGCTAAAAGGAGAGGAGAGGGTTGAGCAGTGGAGAGTGAAAGGAGATGAGGAGGAAGTGACTTTCGTGTGGAGAGGTCACAGGTAGAGCAGGGCTCCTGAGTACTAGGTGGCAGGCTTGGTAGGAGCTGGAACCCCAGTTGCAGGGGATAGTGTCAGGGGGCACGGACAGCTGAGGAGGGCAGCCGGCAGCCTTGAGCTATCACCGGGCAGGGGCCAGGGCATGACGGGGTACGTGGACCCTAGGCTGGAAAGTAGCTTCACGCGTTCAGGTAATTTACCCGACGGGGGTGAAGACTTCAAGATGCATCCCCAACTCACTCCAAAATCGGGGTACTAGCGCACCGATGGGATAGGACTTTTCCAATACAGTCCAAAGAAATCCTACGCGTGCACCATGAGAGCAAGCTCACTCCGTTAGCCATACGGGTGAGTGGGACCTGAAGAGTTTTATACCCAAGGATCCAAACAGAGAGAAAGATGCCAAGGACAGGGCCACAGGCTAACAGCAACACCAAGGGCACGGATCCAGGCGTGCTCCCCGCAGGCTGCAGTGGTGCTCAGAATTTTGGCTTACAAGCTGTCGGTGTTGTTATTCCTGGACTGAGTGAGTATACTGAAAATCCCTGTTCCTATCTCCCATGGCTACCCAAATGCCCACCATACAACGGGCCCCGGAATACAAACACCCTACCCACGGAGGGGTTAAACATCAGGCTGCCACACCATCGTCACCAGGCTCCCCAACGGCAGCGGTGGTCCCTCACATTACCACACACAGTGGGTGGCGTCACAAACTTTCTATCCCCCTTGTACATATTCCCCCTCTTCTTTTAATTCGAGTGTCCGCGCGGACCCCCCGGATCCGGAGACCCCTCGAGCCACCGCGGCTCCGGATCCGAGTGGCTGAGCCGCTGGCGTGGGGGCGGTACACATCCCCTAAAGGATGCAGTTCCTTGTAGTGCCCTGAGGTTTTTAGGGGTGCTACAATAGGGTCTATTGGGCATTTTCAAAGTCTACTTCATTCCCCGTGCTACACAATGAACTATTCATTTCATCGAAACGATACAATCTGCAATGGAGCCTGTTAACAAGCTTGTCAATCTAGTAACAAACAGCAGAATTATGAGTGCAGCTCTGGAACAAAATGCAAACTATAACTTTGTGAAAGGTCCAGTGTAATGTATGTGCATAATCGCTCATTATTTTGAGTATATTTCTCGAATTAGAGTCCATTATGCCATTACTAGTCAACCCATGAACCGCGTTTCCTATGGCATAAGGCTGCATAGAGCTCGTATTTATTTTACAAGCTGATTTTACTTTTTGTTTCCGATGTGCATCCGTCCAGGCATCGCCGCCCCCTCTTTTATTATAATGTAATTGTGTTATAGGTGCACGGGCCCCCGCAGGTTAATAAGTGTAACACTTTACTTTCAGGCTTAGGCATCTCATGAGTGACAAAAATGAAGATATTTGCATCTCAAGCTTGTTAAAAGCGGAAAATACCCAAGGAGTAAATCACTGTTACTGGCAGACGCTGCTGAAATCCCCAGCAATGTCAGAATAATTCCTTCTCAGAGAAGTGTCATTTTTATTATAGGCGAGAAAGGTGAAATCTCCATTTGGTGAGTTTCACTAACAAACAATATATTCTTGTCTGCCGAGGTTTATATCTTCATTGATTGTTTATTGTAATAAACTAAGCGTATTCATGTGGAGGGCGGCTTTATAGAATATCCGTCACCCTGATACACTGCGCAGTGCCGGAGCGTGCAACTCATAGCGTAATTGTTTTATTACCGTATGCAAAAAATCTTATTATGTCTTATATCATCATAATCGCTCTCTAAGGCGGTGGTCCCCAATCTGTGACTCAAAATGCCCAGGATACTATGACACCAGCTAAGTAGATATAGTTGTAAGGGGTACTTTGCACGTTGCGACGTCGTCGCAACGTGTAAAGCCTAGATGCGCCGATAAACGATCGCAAAAGCATTGAAAATCGGTGATCTGTGTAGCGTCGGTCATTTTCATAATGTCGCACCAATAGGAGATACGGTGTTGTACCTCGTTCCTGTGGCAGCACACATCGCTGTGTGTAAAGCTGCAGGAGCGAGGAACATCTCCTTACCTGCCTCCACCGGCTATGCGGAAGGAAGGAGGTGGGCGGGATGTTTATGTGTCGCCCTGGACAAGCCAGGGGCCACAGGTAACAACACCACCACACCCCACATTCCCTGTAGGTACATCGAGGTCAGAACACAAAATCCTTGTTGCCCTCCCCGGGGGCTGGTGTCCACACCAGGGGGTGGAGCCAGGCGGTTGGTCTCCACCCACCAAGCAGTTCACAGTCCTGGAGGAGGGAAAACACGGGCAGTTAGAGGGAAGCTAGGGAAGTGAGAGGAGAGTCTAGTTTTGAGGTGAAAGTGGAAGGAGCAAAGTAGAAAGTGAGCAGTAGTGAAGTGACAGAGAAAGAGCCTGAAGTTGGTCCGGGTGTGTGGAACGGACAGAGCAGCAAGGTTGGCAGACGGTGGTGACCGTCTGCAGTGGAGGCCGATTGGAGTCTGCCGTAAGGACCGTGGACGGGTGGTGACCCGGCGGTACCAGACCGGCATACAAAGAGAAGCCAGCACCATTGGCAGGGGCCTTTCGGATCCCGGCAAGGCTTGGAGTCGCTGTGAATTTGCCAAATCCGTTAGTGAAGGGGACCTCCGGGTTTCCAAACAGCCAAGTCCCGATAGAAGGCAACCGTCCAACCGAGAAGGGGAGACACCGCCACCGCCAAGGGCAACCGTTTCCCAGGGCCAGCGCCTGCGGGCAAAAGGGGCTCCTCCGGCCTACATCCCAGTCGGGGAGCGGGTTACCGGTGGGAACCCATCGCTACCAACATTGAACTTAGGTGCAGGGAGAGACAGTCATCACCAACCTACAGGGAAGAAGCAACCGCAGCCGTCTGAGGGACCTGTCCATCCAGCCGCTTGTTTTACCGTGAACTGTGTCATCATCATTGGGCTGAGTGAGTACCTCCGTGCCGTGCGGCACAGCGCTGCCCCTGCGATTCTGCACCTCATCAGGCCCCGCAACCCGCCTGTCATCTATTCCTACCCCATCACTGGGCCCCGGGACAACCAACCCCCTACCCACGGAGGGGTGAAATAACAACAAAGCTGCTCCCTGTCACCGCTCCCGGGATCCCCGTCCAGAGCAGCGGTGGTGCCCACACAATCACCACAACCGTGGGTGGCGTCACGGACAATAAATCCCCAAAACTATTCCCCTTTTCACTCACGGGCGAGGAGCGCCGCTCGAGTCCCCGGGATCCGGCCCATCGTTCGAGCCACCGAGCAGCAGAGGCCGCAGCAGCAGCGGCAGCCGGACCCGAGCAGTGGGAGAGCGCAGCGTCCCCTCCTCCGCCCGCGACATTTACGTTCCGCTCATCTCCGCCCCTCCGCTGCTATTGGCCGCCTGCCGTGTGACGTCGCTGTGACGCCGCACGATCCACCCCCTTAGGAAGGAGGCGGGTCGCCGGCCAGAGCGACGTCGCAGGGCAGGTAAGTGCGTGGGAAGCTGCCGTAGCGATAATGTTCGCCAGATATCACAAGATATCGCATGTGCGATGGGGGCGGGTACTATCGCGCTCGTCATCGCTAACTGATGCTAGCGATGTCGCAACGTGCAAAGTACCCCTTAGTGCTCTCAGGAAGTATTGGAGCATCTGCTGCACAAGTGACTGCCTTTCTATTATGCACAGACTTAAGGCTGCTTTACACGAGTCAATCCATCGTGCGATTTATTTGGCAAAGTCTTTTTTTTTTAAGGTTTTGTATGATCTGCTTGTGGTTTTTTTTCATTAATTTTTATGTACCAAAAGAAATAACCAACAGAAAATATGTAAACACAAAAGGGCTACCTGATTTTTATTTTCCATTATTGTAGTTACAAAATATGTTGTATCTTCTCTCTAATGTGTTCACACATCATGACTACAGCTCCGTATTTTATAACAGTAATAACCAATCAAAACGCATCTGCTACAACCAATCCGATTAGATTAGGCGTGATTATTTAAAACCACAAATACGCCCTGAACGTTTACTGACGTCACAAACAACTACGAGGATGGCCGATTACACGGTGTCACACTTTGCAATGTGTCGTTCATGAAGACAAAACTGAACGATTTTATGGAATTAAACGATGAGTACACGATGGACGAATTTCAAACGATTAGGCATCGGTTGGACTCGCAAGGAGCTGTCACATGAGGAGATGTCGTTACGAATGACGGAAGAGCGTCACAAAATCCGTGACCCCAACGATACATCGCACAATATATCGACTCGTGTAAAGCAGCCTTTATTCTAGATCTCTTCCACGTAATAAGAGAAAAACTGTTGAGCCTTTGGATGAGTTTAGTAGCGCAGTAGTTGCATGTGTGACACCCCTGGACTAGTCAGGTCATTACAGGTTACTGCACTGCACGCTCTTTATCTCCAGTGCAGGACTCAACCCCTCTTGGTTCTTGGTCCCCATCTTGCAGTACTGCCTCTATCAGCATACACAAATCCTAGTGACACTTCGCACCACACTGTGTCAGGCACACCAGTGGGCTGCTAAGCTGGAATAAGGCCGCCGACCTAGGGGTCAGGCAGGGAGGTGGGAGGTGACAAGTCAGTTCAGTGGCAGCTCCAAAAGAGTGATGAACTCGAGGAAGCTGGGAGTTGGAGGTCCCAGGGGAGAAGTATCCTAGGTTGCAGATGGTGGTCTGGGCTCAGGGGAGTCGGAGACCCGGTCGTGGGTGCTGTGCTGATCACGGAAGATAGCCAGCAGTCGCAGTTCAACAGCCGGGCTGGGACCGAAGGCACGTCGGGGTACATGGACCCTAGGTCGGGGAGAAGCTGCAATCAACCCGGCAATTAACCTGCGGAGGACAGGGCCTCTATGGACTGTTCCCACCAGCTCAAAGATCGGGGCACTAGCGCAACGAGGGGGATAGGGCTTTCCATGAAAAGCAGCCCACTGAAATCCCAAGCGTGAGCCCCTGAGAGCAAGCTCCTTTGCTAGCCACAGTGGGGAGCGGGGTCCGTAAAGCTTCAGGCTGATGGGCCACAAAGGACACTCAAAATTCCGCCTGCAACTGGCGAGCCTGCGAGCCCTTGCATCCTCAAGGCACCATCCTGAGGCCCGGGGTAATCCCCTACCCGTGGAGGGTTACGTCACCTAGCTGCCCCACTCCATCATCCCGGGTACTCCCAACGGCAGCGGCGGTACTCCCCTTTTCATTTAAGAGTGTCCCCGAGCCCCCCGGGTCCGGAGACCCTTGAGCCACGAGTGGCGACACCCGGATCCAAGTGATTCGACCTCTGCTAGGGGTGGTACATGTGCACAGGGCCTTAGGTTATTTTTGATGCTTTTTTTTTTGAGAAATCTGCACCAAAATCTGCATGGCTATCCTGAAGCTGGCAAAGTCTATGAGATTTCTGAAGTGCTCTGTGCATATTGCTTTTTTTTTTCCTTGTAGATTTGGTGCAGAAAAAAATCTGCAGCATGTCAATTGTTGGGGTATTTTTTGTGCGTTTTTTTAGCCCTTCTGTACCGCCCCGATCTTAGCAGCCGAGCTGCTCGGATCCGGTCCTTCAGTGGGTGGCTCGAGGGTCTCCGGACCTGGGGGGTCTCGCGGTCACTTCAATTAAAAATGGGGTTATGGTGTATGGGATTTTGGAAAGTTTGTACATGACGCCACCCACGGTATGTGGTAAATGGGGTACCACCGCTGCCGTTGAGGGGACTCCCGGGTGCGTTGGGCTGGCAGCTGGATGTTATTAACCCTCCATGGGTAGGGATGGATGCCCCAGGGCCCAGTGGGAGTTGTGGTGGTGGCAGGGATTGCAGGGAGTAGGAAACTCACAGTTTGGTTGTCCTGGTGTTGGATTAGGCTGCTTTCATGCGTAGGGTCAGGAAACACAGAGTCCAGCACTTAACCAGAAATTGCCGGTGTCCGTAGGCCTTTGATACGGGGGTGTTCGGATCCCACACCTGGTACAAGAAGCAGGGCCCTCTCTCTCTCTCCTGCACTCCAGCTAAGTGTCACCTTCTCTGTTTCGGACGGGGGAAGTCCTCTCTTTGCACAAGTCCGGGTTCCCTTGCACACTACCGGCGGGCCACTACCCTGTCCCGGGCCACTACAGGTACCCCTGAGCCTACTCTCCACTTCAGCTCCAAGACTTCTGCTTTCTCTTGGCTTCACTTCCCCAGCAGCACAGGGGCTACAACCCCTGTCTGCACTCCTCTCCCTCCTTCCACCGACTGACTCAACTCCTCCCCTCCTGCTCCTTTTGTTATGTGGCGCCCCAGGACCTGGTCGCCACAACAGCATTGCCCTCCCAAAGGGTTAATGCTGAGCCTGGAGGTAATTGGGAGATCTATTGGCCAGTAAGTTAACACCCAACACAGTTCTCCCTCCGGCCAGCAGAGGGAGCTCTGAACCTGGAACTTCAGGGAGCATTCCTTAAGTCTGGCTGAAGGGAGGAAGTAGTAGTTAGTCTGGAGACAGGAGTGAAAGAGGACAGACGCAGAGTAGTGCTGCCTTGTGAAACTGGGGCCTAGAGCTGGGATAGCTTGGCCCAGTGAAGCAAGGGGAGCAGCGAGGCACAGCAGAGACTCGGACATCGGAGTCTGTAGTTGCCAGGGCATAAAATCCATCCCTGGTAGCTGAATCCGGAGGGCAGGAGAGCTGCAAGCCCCCTGGCCCAGAAGCAAACTGAGGGTACAGCTGCATCCCAAGGGCCCGGTGTGGACTCCAGCAGAGAAGCACCAGAGAGGGCCTGTGCAGTCTACCCCACAGAAAAAGGGACGAACCACCAGTCCCAGCAGCAGGAGGGCAATTGCAAACCCAAAGTGCAGTGTCCTAAAACAACAAAGAAAGATTAAGGCGTAGGCCTCATACTCAACTGGCCAAAGATCACCCCAGGCACCTCCAGGCCGGCCGGATCATCTGTACCATCTGTGACGGTCTCCCTGGACTGAACTTCTGCCGAGTAAAAGAGGAGAAGGTAAAGAGACTACTGTTTGTGCCTGTTTCTTTCATTGCTTGTCGGCCCTGCACCGTGTTAGTCACACAACACCATAGACTTCCACGAGCACCAACTGTGTCCCGGGGCACCGCTCCACCTGTGGGGAGCAGTACCACCATTGCTGCCACTTCATCACCCCGGAGGCCTTACACAGCAGCGGCGGCTCAATAGCCGCAGACCACAGGTGGCGTCACAAACACAACCATTAACAAGCAAGCCACATATTCTACTGACACCCACCAGGGCCACGGAGCCGGGCCCAGCCACCACTGACTACCACCGGACTAGTCCGGCCCGGCACCGGGTGTCCCATAGCCCTGGGGTGGGCGAGTCAACTTTGGCGTCACGAACAGGATTTCGTGCCCGGTCCCACCGGGTACTGTGCGCCTGAAGAATTGCACTTAAAAGACTGTGTTACTACGTGTTTCATTGTTTGAAAACTGCCGCCGCCATTAGCCTCGCTGAGCGCAGGAAGAAGGGGGGCGTGCCTGACAAAGAGCGCGAAGGGAGCGCGCCATCAGAGCAGAGCGCTGTTAACCCCGCGCGACCCAGAAGGAAATTTGAAACGTGAACGGAGCCTGGTAAGGTTCACTAAGGGGGAAGAAGATGTCCGACTCAGAGGGAGAGCAGGTGGCTGCCATAGCCCGAGACGCCGCAGCACCAGCCGAAGCAATCCCAGTCGCCGTCGCCCCAGCCCCCGCTGCAGCGCCGGTAATGCCGATCACAATGCCGTACATCCCGGGAGCAGAATGGCTACCGCAGTACTCCGGGGAGTCCCATACCTTGAGTGACTTCAGGGAAAGCCTGCACACCTTGTTCCGGGTGTATCCTCTGACTGAGAGCCAGAAGGTGGGCATATTAATGGGACAGCTAGCCGGCGCAGCCCAACGTGAAGTGAAGTCCTGGCCTGATACAGATAAAGGGACAGTAACCCAGATATTGGCCAAGCTAAAGAGTACTTTTGACACCCGCACCGCAGCAGAGATAAAGATGAGATTCTTTGGGTGCAAGCAACGGGCCACAGACAGCATAAGGGACTATGCCTTAAACTTGCAGGAGGCCCTGAAAGCAGTTAAACAGGTGGACCCAGAGAGTGTACGTGAGGAACACAAACTCCTAACTGAGCAGTTCATAGAAGGGCTCCTGTCAGATGCCCACAGGACCCAGCTGCGTATCATGGTCCTGCAGAACCCTGCTCTGGACTTTGCAAAGTTTAAGGACCAGGCCATCCGGGTACTGAGAGAATCTACACCGAGTGACCCAGTACCCCTCCGGCCTCTTGCTATCACGTACCCCGGGGTGGTGCCTGCAACCCGAGCCGCTGCAGGGGCTGAGGCGCAGTCCCTGGATAAGGATCCCGCTGCAGAGCTCAGACAGCAGGTCCAGGAGCTGACCAAGACTGTAGCTGCCCTGGCCAAGACCGTGCAGTCTCTACAAGTGACCCCATCGCCTGCAAGACTCGAGTTGGCCTCCAGCCCAGATGACGTCCCCTGGATGCGACAGAGGAGGATTCCGCCGACCCGAGGCAGAGACACAGACCGGTATGATTCAACGGGACAACCGATCTGCCGCCGCTGCAGCCAGGCGGGCCACATTGCACGACGCTGTCCTTTAAATGGGCCGAGCCTGGGGCCAGGAGCCAACCCCCAGGTGTGAGGAAGCCCGGCTCGACCCCCAGCCGCAGCAAGTATGTGGGAGGACGCCCGGTCCTTCCTATTGTGCTGGATGGGATCCCTTTGAATGCCCTCCTGGATACGGGGTCCCAGGTAACAACCATCCCCTACAAACTGTACAAAAGATATTGGGCTGATTCAGACATTGACCATGGCCCAGATGATGATTTAACAATTGTGGCCAGTAATGGTCAGCCCTTACCCCAAATTGGGTACAAAGAAGTAACCATTGAAGTGGGGCGGGTAGAATTGCCATGTCAGGGGATGATAATTGTAGATATTGATCGCAAAGAATCTGACCCACTGCTAACCATTGGTACAAATGTAATAGAAAATTGTATTGCCGAAGTGATAATTTTGTTGCAACAGGCGTCTGAAACCGCCAGCTCCGGGCAGCAGCGTGCCTTACAGAGGGAGATCAGAGCCCTGATGAGGAGGCAGCAGGTAGAGCTGGCCGGAGGAGAAATTGGCAGTGTGAGGGTAAGTGACCCCCTCCCCATTGCAATACCCCCAAGAAGTGAAATGTTGATATGGTGTCGGGCAGCAATAGGCCTCAAGGGTCAGGATTACCATGCCTTGGTAGAACCGGTGTATTCAGACAGTAGGCCGGGAGTCCTGGTAGCCAGAGGGGTAGCAGACGTCCGCAAGGGGAGAGTGCCCGTCCGTGTCCTGAATTGTGGGGAGGAGGAGGCCAAATTGCCCCGGTACGCCACTGTAGCAAAACTGTACACTGTCAGCAACAATACCATCAAAGCAGTGGAACCCTTGATCCCGTCCGACCAGGCGGAAGACAATGGCTCCAAGGGGCAGCTGGAAGACTGGTGTCAAAAATTACATGTGGGCACCGACTCCACCCCCTCACACCAAAAGCATGGGGTTTACCGGGTGGTACAGGAGTACGAGCGGGTCTTCAGCAAACACCCCCTAGATTTTGGGCAAGTGAAAGGGGTTAAACATCAAATCCCCACGGGTGATCATCATCCCATTAAAGAGAGATACCGCCCTGTGCCCCCCGCACAGTATCAGCGTGCCAAAGAAATGTTGCGGGAAATGAAGGAGGCTGGGGTTATCAGAGATAGTTGTAGCCCCTGGGCAGCTCCCCTAGTGCTCGTAAAGAAAAAAGATGGTACAATGAGAATGTGCGTAGATTACAGGCAAATTAACCGCATTACACATAAAGATGCTTATCCACTGCCCAGAATAGAGGAGTCACTAACAGCCTTAAAGTCAGCTAACTATTTCTCCACCTTGGATCTCACCAGTGGGTATTGGCAGGTTCCCGTGGCAGAGGCGGACAAGGAGAAGACTGCATTCACGACACCAATGGGCCTCTGTGAGTTCAACTGTATGCCATTCGGGCTCTGCAACGCCCCAGGGACATTCCAAAGGTTGATGGAGTGCTGCTTGGGCCACCACAACTTTGAAACCGTGCTGTTGTACCTGGATGACGTCATAGTCTACTCCAAGACTTATGAAGACCACCTGAGGCACTTAGCAGAAGTGTTTGAGTCCTTGTCGAAATATGGCCTGAAGATAAAGCCGTCCAAGTGTCACCTCTTGAAGCCAAAGGTACAGTACCTGGGTCATGTGGTCAGCGCAGAAGGTGTGGCACCTGATCCGGAGAAAGTCACCGTAATCAAGGACTGGCCAAGACCCACCACGGTAAAGGAGGTGCGGCAGTTCCTTGGGCTGGTGGGCTACTACCGAAGGTTCATTGATGGTTTCACCAAGGTAGCAGCGCCCCTTCAAGATCTCATGGTGGGCCAGCCAAAGCAGGCTAAGAAGCAGAGCCCTCCATTTGAATGGAGCAGCCAACTAGAAACATCCTTTGTCCGGCTGAAAGGGGCTCTCACGGGAGAAGAGATTCTGGCCTACCCTGACTACAGCCAGCCGTTTGTACTGTACACAGATGCCAGCAACGTGGGACTGGGAGCAGTTCTGTCCCAGGTACAGGGAGGCAGAGAGAGGGTGATAGCGTACGCCAGTAGGAAGCTTCGGCCCACAGAAAGGAATCCAGAAAACTACAGTTCCTTCAAGCTGGAGTTCCTCGCTATTGTTTGGGCAGTGACTGAACGCTTCAAGCACTATCTGGCGTCGGCCAAGTTCACCATCTTCACGGACAACAATCCGTTGACACATCTGGCAACAGCCAAGCTAGGTGCGTTGGAGCAGCGATGGATGGCCCGGCTGTCTAACTTTGACTTTACCATCAAGTATCGGGCTGGCAAGAAGAATAACAATGCTGATGCGCTGTCCAGAATGCCTCACTTACCCGAATCTGGAGAAGACCTGGATGAACTCGAAGAGATAGAGTTACCGGCTTTCCATCATCAGGGTGTTTCCCAGTGTGAGCATGCTGTGGGAGTGAAGCGCTCGAGCCAACACGAGGTCTCGGTTAACCCATTACTCCACCATAATTGGGAAGAGACACAGAACGGTGACCCGGCCGTGCAACTGGTCAAAGAAAAGCTAGCACAAGCTGAGACTCATCTTGGCCCAGATGCTCCAGAAGAAGCCCAGCAGTTGTGGAAGGAGAGGGGACGACTGTTCACCTACCAAGGCAAGCTCTGCAAGAGATATGTCAACTGGCGAACAAATGAACTTGTCTGGCAGATAGTGGTTCCGCAGAGGGATGCTCCAATGGTCCTAGCAGCTTATCATGATAACGCAGGACACTTCGGGTGGAAGAAGTTGGAGCCCCTACTCCGTGATCGGTTCTATTGGGTGCACATGAGAAAGATGATCGAGAAGTGGTGCCGAGACTGTGGCCCGTGTAACCTGAGGCGGAAGGATGATGCCAGCCAAAGGTCTCCCCTACAGCCAATTGTCACGAAGCAGCCCCTAGAGTTGGTGGCCCTGGACCACGTGAAGTTAACACCAAGCCGGTCAGGCTATGTGTACGCCCTCACCATTGTGGACCATTACTCTCGTTTCCTGGTAGTAGTGCCTGTGAAGGACCAGACAGCCAGAACAGCAGCTAGAGCGTTCCAGGCATCCTTTTGTCGACCTCACGGTTATCCGGAAAGGGTACTGACTGATCAAGGTCCTGCATTCGAGGCCGAAGTGTTCCAAGAGTTCTGTAACATGTACGGCTGTAAGAAAATCCGAACCACACCGTACCACCCCCAAACCAATGGACTGTGCGAGAAAATGAACCATGTGGTTATTGATATGCTGAAGACCCTACCTCTGGAAGAAAGGAACCAATGGCCGGAGAAGTTGCCAGATCTGGTAGACCTGTACAACCATATCCCAGTAAATTCGACCAACTGCAGCCCTGCTTACCTGATGCGAGCCAGACCTGGCAAGTTGCCTGTAGACTTTGAGATGGGGACTGTGTCGCCTGAGGCGGTTCAAGAAATAGAGGATTGGGATACAGAAAGGCAGCAGCGGTACCGTAAGGTCCAGGAATGCGTAGAGAGGAGCCTGTCTCAAGCAAGAACGAGACAAGAGCAGCATTACAATCAAACAGCCCCAGCAACTCCCTTAGCACCTGGAGAACAAGTCCTCAAGAAGAAGCGGAGGACGCATAAATTGAATGATCAGTGGGAAAACGAGCCCTACACCATTATCCCCTCCAACTTTGACAATAGTAAGGTATGCCTCATAAGCAAGGATGAAGGCAAGACCTATCAAGCAATTTCTCGAGACCGCCTGAAAGCGTGCCCTGAGCGGTGCAGAATCCAAAGAGAAATGGAAGAAGTACAAGGAAGTCCCCAAAGTCAAGAGAAAGAGGGGGAGATGATCCAAACCATCCTTGGAAAATTCCCCAAAACTTGGACCCGAATAAACAATGCCATAGTGGTACCAGTTTTGACGTTTCCGCAGTTGGTCGAGCCAGAAACAGAAAAGATTCCGGATCCACCTAAAGAACCGTCCGCTCCCACACGAGATGACACGCCAGCAGTGGAACAGGAGGATCAACCCCCTGTCAGTGGTGAACCTGTCATACCCTTGGTGACTCTTAGACCACATAGGCAACCATCACGCTTACCTATCGGGGTTAGGCCCACCTGTAGTGCTGAGGTAGAAGACACACCAAGTAGTCAGGTGCAAACATCAGAGCTACGCAGGTCCCAACGCAGCACTCGGGGACAACCCCCTCCAAGGTATAGAGAGTCAACTGTATAAGGGAAAAAGAAGGAGTACTTATTAGAATGTACATAGTTATGCAAAATGTCTGTAATGTTGAGTACAAAATGTTTTTCTTTTCCTTTAATTGCGAAAATGGACAATTGGGCCACTGGACTATGGGTGGCCAACACCTAAATTGTTCATAGTTAGCACCAGTGTGCTCAACACCCCTGAAGAAAAACCCGTCCGGCGTGCATAGAGTGGGGTCATCAATGCTCTGACGCACGCCCAGAGCCTACGTTGGGGGTTTGATCGCGGCGGGTCCCCCATGGAGCAGTGTAATGGACACCCGGCAGGGAGCCACACTGGACTCTTATAGTAATGTTTAAGTTTGTAACGTTAAAGTATTTGCGCCTCCCATAATGGGATGAAATGTTCTAACATGTCATGTTTGTTTCTACAGTCCGGGAGTACTGAATTTAACTAAGGGGGAGTGTGGCGCCCCAGGACCTGGTCGCCACAACAGCATTGCCCTCCCAAAGGGTTAATGCTGAGCCTGGAGGTAATTGGGAGATCTATTGGCCAGTAAGTTAACACCCAACACAGTTCTCCCTCCGGCCAGCAGAGGGAGCTCTGAACCTGGAACTTCAGGGAGCATTCCTTAAGTCTGGCTGAAGGGAGGAAGTAGTAGTTAGTCTGGAGACAGGAGTGAAAGAGGACAGACGCAGAGTAGTGCTGCCTTGTGAAACTGGGGCCTAGAGCTGGGATAGCTTGGCCCAGTGAAGCAAGGGGAGCAGCGAGGCACAGCAGAGACTCGGACATCGGAGTCTGTAGTTGCCAGGGCATAAAATCCATCCCTGGTAGCTGAATCCGGAGGGCAGGAGAGCTGCAAGCCCCCTGGCCCAGAAGCAAACTGAGGGTACAGCTGCATCCCAAGGGCCCGGTGTGGACTCCAGCAGAGAAGCACCAGAGAGGGCCTGCGCAGTCTACCCCACAGAAAAAGGGCCGAAGCACCAGTCCCAGCAGCAGGAGGGCAATTGCAAACCCAAAGTGCAGTGTCCTAAAACAACAAAGAAAGATTAAGGAGTAGGCCTCATACTCAACTGGCCAAAGATCACCCCAGGCACCTCCAGGCCGGCCGGATCATCTGTACCATCTGTGACGGTCTCCCTGGACTGAACTTCTGCCGAGTAAAAGAGGAGAAGGTAAAGAGACTACTGTTTGTGCCTGTTTCTTTCATTGCTTGTCGGCCCTGCACCGTGTTAGTCACACAACACCATAGACTTCCACGAGCACCAACTGTGTCCCGGGGCACCGCTCCACCTGTGGGGAGCAGTACTACCATTGCTGCCACTTCATCACCCCGGAGGCCTTACACAGCAGCGGCGGCTCAATAGCCGCAGACCACAGGTGGCGTCACAAACACAACCATTAACAAGCAAGCCACATATTCTACTGACACCCACCAGGGCCACGGAGCCGGGCCCAGCCACCACTGACTACCACCGGACTAGCCCAGCCCGGCACCGGGTGTCCCATAGCCCTGGGGTGGGCGAGTCAGTTACACTGGGGGGGGGGAGGTGCGGCTGCTTCATTGTGCCAGTGTGGGATCAGGTGGTACCAATGAGGTTTAACTCTTTCTGTGACTACCTGATTTTGTCAGCGCGTCACACCCATAAACTTCACAAAAAAAAAATGCATGGAAAACAATGCACCAAAACCGTGTTCGTTTTTTGTCACTTTTTTTTTCTGCCAGAAGGTGCAGATTTGATGCAGAAAATTTCTGCACTAAGTCTGCAGTGTGTGCACATAGCCTTAGGCTATATTCACACAGGGCATTTTTTCCTGACCAAAACCTGATTTTGTGGCAGGAAATCTCCTTTGAGTCATCTGTGTTTTTGGTGCATTTTTTAGTGGCATTTTTGCTGCGGATTTGCTGCGTTTTTTCTATAAAATGGGTTGCATCAATGAAAAATGTTGCAAAAATGCTGCAAAGAATTGACATGCTCATTGTTTGAAATCTGCAGCAAAAACGCAGGTATTTGACAAAACAGTCAAGAAACAAATCTGCAGGTGTTTGTGTGCGCATGATATTTCAGAAATCTCATAGACTTGCTGGGACTGTTAGGCTATGTGCCCACGGGCGCTCGTACCTGCGGATATATTCGCAGGTACGGCCGCATGTTTCCCGCAGCTGCCCGCCGGCAGCCGCAGCTATTTTTAGCTGCGAGTTTCCAGCTGAATAGCTGCGGGAAACATGCGGAGTTTCACGCGATTTACCTGCGGACGTCCCGGCCTCTATCTCCATAGCGGAGGGCCGGGATCTCCGCAAGTAAATCCGCATGAATAACTGACATGCAGTTAGGTGAGGCTGAGGGATCTCCGCAGGAGATTCCGCAGCCGCACTTTCCGCAGCTTGGACACAGACACTCCCCATGTCCAATAGGGTAACATCCAGAAAAATCCGCAGGTTTTCCGCGGCAAACTCCGCAGCAAAAAGCTCCCGTGGGCACATGGCCTAAAAAGCAGCTTTTTATTAGCATGGATTTGCATAAAACCAAGGCAAATCTGCAGCTAAAAAATGCAGCAAAAATGCACCAAAAAAGCCCTGTGTGAACATAGCCTAACTGTACCTGCTGCACAAAATACTTCCTTTCCATGATATCTTACAGCCTATGATTAATGTTTGCTGCAGACTAAAGCCTGCTTTACATGCTTCAATTTCTCGTGCGATCACATTTGCGATCGCACCCGCCCCCATCGTTTGTGCGCACAAACTTGTAAACCCCCGTCACGCGTATTTACCTTCCAAACGACCTCGCTGTGGGCGGCGAACATCCTCTTCCTGAAGGGTGAGGGACGTTTGGCGTCACAGCGACGTCACACAGCGGCCGGCCAATAGTAGCGGAGGGGCGGAGATGAGCGGGACGTAACATCCCACCCACCTCCTTCCTTCCGCATTGCCAGCAGGACGCAGGTAAGCTGTGTTCATCATTCCCGGGGTGTCACACGGAGCGATGTGTGCTGCCCCGGGAACAATGAACAACCGGCGCACAGAAGGATGTGCGATTTTTAGAAAATGAGCGACGTGTCAACGAGCAATGATAAGGCGAGTATTTTTGCTCGTTAACAGACGCTTGTAGCTGTCACACGCTACGATATGTTAAACGGCGCCGGATGTGCGTCACTAACGATGTGATCCCGACGACATATAATTTGATATATCGTAGCGTGTAAATCCCGATTTAGAATGAGCTCACTGATGGATTCCCCGTTTGCTAACAGGGAGACAGGTTTGGGCGCTTTCACCCATCCGGGCAATTAAATAAACCAGCCGAGGCTTTCCCGAAGCGAGTGTGACAGCTGCATATAGTCCTATGAAGCTGTCAAGCTCGGATTGATGGACATGTGGCCAGTCCGTGCATTGCAATCTGACATCGAACTGAATTGCACGTGTCGCGGGCGGGGAGGAGGGTGTCAGCACACCGCGCTCACCCCTTCGGCTCGGGTCCGGCAGTTGCTCCTGGTGGCTCGAGCTGCGGGCCGGATCCCGGGGTGTCTCGAGCGACACTCCTCGCCCGTGAGTGAAAGGGGGCTGTTTGTTGGGATTATAGTTCGTGACGCCACCCACGGTTGTGGTGATGGCACCACCGCTGCTCAGTGTGGGGGTCCCGGGGATGGTGATTGGAGCAGCCAGGTGTTGTGTTGCCCCTCCGTGGGTAGGGGTTGGTGATCCCGGGGCCCGGTGAAGAGATGTAAAGTGTAGGGCCTGGAGGGCGCAGGGACGCGGGGGCAGCGCTGTGCCTTGCGGCACTGTGGTACTCACTCAGCCTGAGACACGGACACAGTCTGTACGGCAAACCAACGGCTGGTAGGACGGTCCCACAGACGGCTGCACCTGCACTCCCGGCAGGTGACGGTGACGTCTCTCTTCCTTGCACCTGTGTTGTCTGATGGTATCGGTGGATTGCCTCCGGTTACCCGCTCCCCGGCTGCAATCTGGGCCGGAGGAGCTCTACACTTTGCCCGCAGGCGCTGGCCCTGGGGAAACTGGTGACTTGGCGGTGGCGGTGTCTCCCCGGTAATGGTCGGGCTGTTGCCGTCAATCGGGACTTTGTTGCTGAGGGATCTGCGTCCCCTTCGCTGACGGATTCGGCAAATTGGGCGACTCCTAGCCTTGCCGGGGTCCGAGAGGCCCCTGCCCTGGTGCTGACTGTCCTTCGGAACACTGCTCCAGACCACCGGGCACACAGCCAACGGGGTCCTTCCAGGAACTTCCGAACTGTCCCACTCCGGACAGTCACCGCCGTCGCTGACCTTGCTGTTCTAGCCCTCCACACAGCTGGGCTCTCAGGCTTTGCACTCTCTCTGCGCTGCCACCACTTCTTGCTTTCCTCTGTCACTTTCTTTACTTTCACTTAAGCTCGTCCCTGAGCTGACTGCACTCTTGCCCTACCCGGGCTTAACTGCTTCTTTACTCAAGCCCTGCCTGGGCTAATCTGCTGTTCACTCCTTCATGTCCCTGACTCGACTGCCTGGTTACTTCCCGCCTCCAGAGTTGTGAGCTCCTTGGTGGGCGGAGCCAACCGCCTGGCCCACCCCCTGGTGTGCATCACAGACTCTTGGAGGAAGGCAACAAGGATTTCTGGTTAGCAGGTGTGCCTACCTGGAGTGTGGGGTGTAGTGGTGTTGTGTCCCGTGTCCCCTGGCTTGCCCAGGGCGACACACACGGATGTGTGAAAAAGGCCTCGATCTATCTTTTTCTGAGCTCCTTTAGGCTATGTGCACACTTTGCGTTGAGGTAGTTGCAGTTCAAAAAGCATCCTCTGCCAGAAAGGACAATGCTTTTGGCTTTAAAAATGCATGTAAAACGCAAAGAAAGTAGCCTATGCGCACCTTGCAGTTTTCATGAGTTTTTAGCGCTTTTCCGGTGCTTTTAGAAACACTGCAGTTTTGTATTAAATTGAATGGATGGAAAACGCAGCCAAAATGGCAAAAACAATTGACATGCTGCTTCTTTGAACGCTGAGTTTTTGCCCAAATTTATGCAAATTAAACGCTGCGTTTTGAACAGCAAAGTGCGCACAAGAAAGCTCAATGTCCCATTGATTTTGCTTGAAAAGCATAATGTAAACATTTTGGCATGAAAACGCTGCAGTTGAAAAAGCAGTCCAAAGTGCGCACATAGCCTTAAGCGGGCTTTACACGCTGCGATATCAGTACCGATATTGCTAGCGTGGGTACCCGCCTCCATCTGTTGTGCGACACGGGCAAATCGCTGCCCGTGCTGCACAACATCGCCCAGACCAGTCACACTACTTACCTGCCCGGCGACGTCGCTGTGACCGGCGATCCGCCTCCTTTCTAAGGGGGCGGTTCGTTCAGCGTCACAGCGACGTCACAGCTGCGTCACTGAACCGCCACCCAATAGAAGCGGAGGGGCGGAGATGAGCGGGACGTAACATCCCGCCCACCTCCTTCCTTCCGCATAGCGGCCGGGAGGCAGGTAAGGAGAGCTTCCTCGTTCCTGCGGTGTCACTCGGAGCGATGTGTGCTGCCGCTGGAACGAGGAACAACTTCGTTACTGCTGCAGTAACGATATTTGCGAATGGACCCCCATGTCACCGATGAGCGATTTTGCACATTTTTGCGACGATGCAAAAATCGCTCATAGGTGTCACACGCAACGGCATCGCTAATGCGGCCGGATGTGCGTTACCAATTCCGTGACCCCAACAACTTCGCATTAGCGATGTTGTAGCGTGTAAAGCCCCCTTTAAACTAATTTACACCACATCAAAGTTGAGCTCAACTTTGATGTGGTCTATGGTTATAAATCAGCAGAGGAGTTCAGAAAAAGATAGATGCACAAGTTTCCAATCAGAATAAGCTCACTGATGGTTTCTTAATTTACTCATTCTGCAGCCAGCAATAATCAGGCTTTAGAATGCAAACCCTGACAAGTTTTTAATAAAATACAATTTTAAAAGTGATTTAAAAGTGATTTTTTTTTAGCCCCAAATACATATATTTAAGTAAAAAAAAGTGGCATAAAGTGGACAACCCCTTTAGTATAGGTATAAATCCTTTAGCCTCCATATTCAGCTTCATATCCATTAATCTATCAGGAAATGACTTATTATTTACAAGGTTTCAGACCGGCACGGCTGTATTAGGGGTTATACTGTAACCACAGGGAAAACTCTTTGGGGAATAACCTTGACGTTTAACCTTTATAAATGTGTGTAATTTGTATTACAACCAGCTGTTCTCCGCGCTCCGTGAATACTGGAACAAGAAGGTGAGCAGAAGAGACGGCCGCCAGATTCCGGTTTCCTCATTTGAGTATTGAGATATGTCAGGCACCTGGAGATCATGTTTACATAGCTGATACACGCCGGATAGATTTAGCTACAAAACTTTTACATGGGAGACATTTAGGAAATCGAGTCATCAGATTACGACATTTTATCCCATAAATTATGATGTAAAGATCGTCAGATTAAAGGGACGGTTCCATCTGGAGAACAATCTCCTCAACAAAGGTACTTCTTGATGATGTTCCCTTTGCACTTCTTTCCTATGATGACCACTGTAGGAAAAAAGTGGTATTGCATGGCGCTGATTGAAATGTGTGTAGAGTGTCTCGGGGCGGTAGTCATGGGCTCGGGATTAACACCACGGACTCCCCGTATGCTACATGAAAGGACTGGTCCTGGCTGGGTGTGTGACTTGTGCACTGTGGCCCATCCGCCTGTGTTGACCACATGTTGCCGCTCACGTCATCTGGCCAGGACCAAATGACAACTTGTTTCCGCAAGGAGACCACTTTTTCAAATAATGGAACCTTGTTCAATGGTTGGTTTTCACCAACAACTTCATAGACCAGACATCGGGCACATATCTTCCATCATGTTTCACTTGTGCATGGTAGATCAAGACACATTCTCAGATCCCACTGGGTTGTTGCTGGTCTTACTGGTCCTGAGAGTCCCAGTCAATCCAGCCTAATGCTACAGTTCAACACATGAAGGTCACATTCCCTTCTGTTCTGTGTCCATTCTCCTCATGGTAGTAAGACGTAGATGGAAATTGTGTATATACCGCGCTGATACTCAATGGTATATTAATACAATTCCTTTATTGTTCATACAGGTCTACGCGTTTCAGAGACATCCATCGCCTTCATCAGGACATCAAAGGAACAATACATCCTATAAAATATTGGATGTATTGTTTCTTTGATGTCCTGATCCTGAGGAAGGAGACGGATATCTCTGAAAATCAAAGGCCTGTATGAACAATAAAGGAATTGTATTAATATACCATTTGTCTTACTACTTACTCTACATTTCGGGGCTGCAGCGGATACTATTACTGAGTGTGTGACATAGGGGTTGTGACTCTCATAACCTGAGAAGGTGAGTGTACCATTATCCTTTTGTGTCTCATTTCCCTACCGGGTAAGACCCTATTGCGCTCTCTCCTCCACAGCATCATTTACCAGTCTCCTCATAGAGGATGGGGTCGGGGCTTCTGCAACTATGGCTAGAGTAGAGGAGCCTTGCATTCCCAGACGCTTCCATATCCATGTCTCTTCTCCTCGTAGAGGAGGGTGGTAATCGTAGCCACTAGTGCCAGAGCATATTCTTATGCTCTCTGATGCTTGGAGAGAATCTGCCAGGGTAACCCACCTTTGTTTACATGCTGGTTATTATTAACCCATCACCAGGATGGTTAAGGGCCTGGCCACTAGTGTCCTGTCCTTCTTCTCCTATTGTCTGTGGCCACTCCGGTTACCTAGAGTCCCGTCCTCCAGCTCCTATTGTCTGTGGCCGCTTCGGTTAGGTTTCATTTTTCCATAGTAACCATCCAAAGCTCAGCTGTAATTTTACCTTAGCAACCAAAGTTCAGCTTTCATTTTATCACAGCAACCAACGCTCAGCTTTCATTTTACCATAGTAATCAACCAAAGCTCAGCTGTCATTCTATCTTAGCAACCAAAGTTCAGCTTTCATTTTACCATAGCAACCATAGCTCAGCTTTCATTTTACCATAGTAATCAACCAAAGCTCAGCTGTCATTCTATCTTAGCAACCAAAGTTCAGCTTTCATTTTACCATAGCAACCATAGCTCAGCTTTCATTTTACCATAGCAATCATAGCTCAGCTTTCATTTTACCATAGTAATCAACCAAAGCTCAGCTGTCATTCTATCTTAGCAACCAAAGTTCAGCTTTCAATTTACCATAGCAACCGAACTTCAGCTTTCAATTTACCATAGCAACCATAGCTCAGCTTTCATTTTACCATAGTAATCAACCAAAGCTCAGTTGTCATTATACCTTAGCAACCAAAGTTCAGCTTTCATTTTACCATAGCAACCATAGCTCAGCTTTCATTTTACCATAGCAACCATAGCTCAGCTTTCATTTTACCATAGTAATCAACCAAAGCTCAGCTGTCATTCTATCTTAGCAACCAAAGTTCAGCTTTCAATTTACCATAGCAACCGAACTTCAGCTTTCAATTTACCATAGCAACCATAGCTCAGCTTTCATTTTATCATAGTAACCATCCAAAGTTCAGCTGTCATTATACCTTAGCAACCAAAGTTCAGCTTTCCTTTTTCCATAGCAACCAAAGCTCAGCTTTCATTTTACCATAGTAACTATTCAAAGCTCTGCTTTAATTCCACCATAGCAACCAAAGTTCATCTTTCATTTTATCATAGCAACCAAAATTCAGCTTTCATTTTACAATAGCAACCAATCAGAGCTTTGCTTTAATTTTACTAGAGTAGCGTAAAATATAAATGTGGTCCATCATATATTTCCTGGCCCGTCGGGTGTTTCTCCGCAGACAGCAGTCATATTCTGTGTGGTTCTTCAACATGGCGTGTTGTGACATTGGAGGCCGATGTACACTTTGTATCATTCACGGAAACACATGACTTCAGCTGGGCAATTTCTAGTAAAAATGCCCAAAAATAGGCAAACAGATATTATTAAATCCAGGAGAGGATTATGAGAAGCCAGAGGATATTCACCTATAGCAACCAATCACAGTGCAGATTTCATGTCTTATGCTACACGGGAAATATATAAACTGCATTATGATTGGTCGCTATAGGCAACAGGGCAGATTTTCTTTAAAGATATTGTTAGCAATATGCCCCAATGCATATGCTGTGTATAGAGTTGAAGGTGAACACAAAAAGTGTATTAACGTCTTACTTTTCCTATTATCACTAATATACAGTGATGCATTCCTACTTTCGCTCCATGTTTCTCCTGGTAAATACAATTCTTTACTTTTAAACCGGTTTTCACAATAGACTTCAATTGTGAATACGTTAACGCGAGTCCCGGAAAGTATTTCTGCGTACTGTGAACAGCAATGACATTGAAGTCGATAATTTATTTTAATTCCTCCCTATACATGACTCCCTCAGTGCATATATACTTCAGTCATTAGCGGTGATTAATATTCATCCATCATTATGGAGAGGATGTGAGAGCGGTTATTATCCGGCAGGTGAGAGATATTTACACATATTTACATTAACATATTGCACAGGGCTCCCATTTACAACCATAATATTCAAGGATGGCAGCTCCCGAGGCCAGGGATCACCTCTACTCGGGCTGCGGGGAACATAATGCATCTCGCAGCTACTGCAGTGTGTACTGACACAAGGTGTCTTCATCATACACTATCCTGGAGGCATTCAAGTCACTACTAAATGCCTCCGCTGAGAAGAGGAAAACCGGTGCTACTCCCAAATGGATTCATATTAAATAACCTACATTTTTATTAATAATGTCACCATCGCACAAAGGAAAAAATAGAGTTTTTATTAAAATGTAATAAATAACATATCTTAATATAATAAATACATGTATAGGATATATAATGTCATTATTTTCATTTATAAATAATATAATCTATCTTTATTGCTCTATTTATCTATCTATCTCTATCCATCTATCTACAGTAGCTCTATCTATCTATATCCCATATCTATTTCTTTCTTTTGATCCAATATGTACAGTATGTATTAATCTCTATTCTTTTCAGTTCTGTGTGTCTATCTGCTGGTGGTTTCCCCCACTGGCCCTTGGCTTTTTCTTCTGTTCAGGGACATCAGATGATCTGTCTGTCTATTTGCCTTTCCATCTCTCTTTTTCTTTCTTTCCTTCCCTTCCTTCTGTTCCCTTCCTTTCTTTTTTTAATTCTTTCTTTCTGTTTTTCTTTCTTCATTCCTTCCTTCCTTCCTTACCATTTCTTCCCTCCCTTCTGTTCCTTCCTTCCTTTCCCCCTCCCTTCTGTTCCTTTCCTCTTTTCTTTCCTTCCCTCTATTCTGTTCCTTCCCTTCCTTTCTTGCTTCCCTTCCTCGCTCCCTTCTGTTCATTCCCTTTTTTCCTTCCTTCCCTCTATTCTGTTCCTTCCCTTCCTTTCTTGCTTCCCTTCCTCGCTCCCTTCTGTTCATTCCCTTTTTTCCTTCCCTCTCTCTATTCTGTTCCTTCTCTTCCTTTCTTGCTTCCCTTCCTCGCTCCCTTCTGTGCATTCCCTCTTTTCCTTCCTTCCCTCTATTCTGTTCCTTCCCTTCCTCGCTCCTTTCTGTTCATTCCTTCCTTCCTTTCATTCTTTATTTCTTTCCTTCCTTCCTGTCTCTTTCTTTCTCTTTCTTTCCTTCATTCCCTTCCATTCTTTTCCTTCCTTCCGTCCTTCCTTCATTCCCTCCCTTTGTTTTTTTCCTTCCTCTCTTTTTTCCTTCCTTTCTTCCTTCCTTCCTCACTTCCTTCCTTCCTTCCTCCATTCTGTTCCTTCCCATTCTTCCTTCCTTTCTTCCTTCCTCCCTACCTTCCTTCCTCCCTTCCTTCCTTCTGTTCTTTTCTCCCTTCCTTCTTTCCTTCCTCCCTTCCTCCCTCCTTTTCTTCCTTCCTTCCTTCCTTCCTTCCTTCCTTCCTTCCTTCCTTCCTCCCTTCCTTCCTTGCTTCCTCCCTTCCTTCCTCCCTTCCTTCCTCCCTCTCTTTCTTCCTTCCTCCCTTCCTTGCTTCCTTCCTTCCTCCCTTCCTTCCTCCCTTCCTTCCTTGCTTCCTCCCTTTCTTCCTTCCTACCTTCCTTTCTTCCTTTCCTTCCTTGCTCCCTTCTGTTCCTTTCTTTCTTCCTTCCATAGATTTTTCAGGTCGTCCACCGCAGGGTAAGATCGATGATGTTGACAGTGTGTGCGCCTGTCATTATCATGTAGGATCGGCAGGTATCTTACACCTGTATTAATCATAGACTTGTGTATATGTAACATGTCATTTCATGTGATCGGACTACGATCTACCGCATCCACACAGTCTAATAGTCAAGTTGCATAAAATCACTGTAGATCCCTGCCCTGAGAATAGCACTGACTCCACACCCCTCTGCAGTATCTACCCAATAATTTCTATCATCACTCAAGAGCGCCCTCAAAATCCTAACATCTACTTTGGACCTATTGTCATGGCTTTTTGATGTCCGTTTGGTGGCATTGAGCATTGTGTCAGTCTTCGCTGCAGTTCTGGAATTCTGTTCATGAAGCAAGGTGCTCAGGCTGGAAAATCCTTCAAAGTATAAAGGAGTTTGATACTGTATTAAACTATATGAATTATTATAGACCAAGCAAACAAAAATCATGATTGTATCACTGTATCAATGTATCAAGCAAATGGAACAGGAGAACAACGTGGATTCCAAAATACAAAGATATAAAGCAATTAAGCAACGATGTAACCTTTTCAAACGTTTGGCCCTCAGCCTTGGTTTTTCCATTCCTTACCCATTGAGCAAATCTGCCAGATCATTCCTGTGCAGAAATTGAGCAAGGATTTTGTCAGCTGCCAGTAGTTTTTGAAGCATACAACTCCTATTTGGCTCCGCGTTCGCTGACAGCCGCCTATGAGCCAGTAAATAGGGGAAAGGGATCTGAAAACACAATAAATTCTGCCTTATCCTCTGTTACTTGTCACTCCTAACAGCGAGCAGATGCAACGTTGAGCAAGTGGCTTTCACCGTTCAGGCGAAATGTCAGTCAGCAGAGAAGTGGCGATCACTGGGAGAGACACTGGCCTCATGGTCTCTTGGGACAGAAAAGAAATCTAACTACGATACACCCAACCACATCTTATAACATCATCTAACTATATCTATTAAAATATTTGATTAGGGAAGTGCTCAACTTAAGTGTTGTAGAAATCTAGCACCCAATCTATAAGGACTAAAAAGGAGTGAAACGATTACGGGTGGTTAAAAATTCTGATGTTCCACAATCCAAACTTTTTGCGATTTTCTTTGGTCGAATCCAGCTAAACGGTGGTCAACTGGCATTTTGATGGAATACCGATGGGTCATTAAGGGGTTAAAAAAAATGATACCCATGCATTCCTCTCTTGCAGCCCTACTCCGGTCTCAACTTCTGGTTCTGTCCAGTCCAGTCTTCGATGACTTCTTCACCGGTTACAATGTGAAGACGTCGTCATGTTGCTGGATGCTGCATATCTTGCCTGGACTGGAACAGGGTTACGTGACAGGTAAAGACCGAATGAATAACATTTATGTGTTATGTTTTGGGCTCTGGAGAGATTTCCAAGCCTAATAATGGGCATTTAACTTGCATAGAATAAAGTAGTTACGGGTCGAATTTCCATGGCCAAATTCAAATTTCCCATCCACTCATCCATTATATAGACGCTGTAAGGAAATTAAATATTTCCTGTAAGACATCATTGACCATTAGGTCAGAGCATAGTTTCCAACATTTTTGGGAATGTTTAAGTCCCACTCACTGCCCATCCCCTCCTGGGAATGTCTCCACTCCACACGGGCTGACCATAGGCCACCCATTTTTTTAGAGGGGTTGTCTTGGTATGAAGTGGTTAGTGTATCCATACTGACCCCTGTCCACCACTAAGTGTTCACAATGGATATATAAGCTTTAGAACTGAACACTTGAGCAATGGAGGAAGGTGGCCTTCTCTGATGAATCCCATTTTCCATCATGTGGACGGTTGGGGTGTGCATCATTTACCTAGGGAAAAGATGGCGTCAGGGTGTACTTTGTGAAGAAAACAAGCCGGCGGAGACAGTGTGATGCTTTGGATAAAGTTCTGCTGAAAAACCTTAGGTCCTGGCATCTTGTGGATGTGACATGTACCACTTGCCAAAACATTGTACAGACAAAGTGTCCACCTTCATGGCAGCGATGTCATTAATAGCAGTGGCCTCTCAGGAGGATAATGTTTGGTCAGGAATTGTGCAGGAAAAATTACAGTGCTCAAGGTGATGACTTGTCTGCTGATTCTCCATATCTCAGTCCGATTGCTCATCCGTGGGATGTGTTGGGGAAGAAGTCCTGTCGATGGAGACCACACCGAGCAACATACATGACATAAAAAATCTGCTGCTAACTACCAGATACCATAGAACAGCATCAGATGGATGTGGGATGGTAAAATAGAAGTGTATAAGTCCTTCCTTTAAGAGTACCCAAGGTGTGGTCACAATCAGATGGTGGTACCCACTTTTGGGTAGGATTTACATAAACCCATTCTCTTTTTTGGACTTAGATATTCCTGAAGTTGCTTACAGTGTTTGCAAAAGTTGGGGACAACCCCAGCAAATTTAGGATAGTTGGCAAATTTTTATATGCCATTCAGAAGGGGATGAACTCAAAGAGAGGCAGCATCAGCACCTGGTGAATGTTTGCAAGTTACGATGTCCACGGCGCCTTTGGAACCAACTCTGCCTAGATTCAACTTGTGACATGTATAGCGGATATACAACACTGACACTGGCACTTTGGAAGTTGGAAATGGGTGAAAGTGTTCATTCAGACAACCATTGGTTGCCAACTACAACATGATTTCTATGTGACGATGGCATTGTCACTGCTGTTGGGAGCCTACTGAAGACCCCACCCAGTGTCTGCCATGTTTTTATTGCAGTAAAGCATGTCCCAAGGCAGTGTTTCATAGAAGATTGGTAAATGTACAATATTCTACAATATTACAATATTGCAGTGTAATACAAAGTGATAAAGTGATCACAAGGTGTCACGCATGCAGGTGTGGATCCACTGTGCCACAGGATCGGGTTCACCCTGGAGGGGTGTAACTAAGCGGCTACTAGGATCTTCACTAGACCCTCTCATGGTGAAGTTAGGCTTGCTGCTGCTGGTAACCGCCAGGTGCTACTCAAGGGAGACTCTTAGTATAGTAGCAACTGACCAAAAGGGTCAGGGAAGTTGGTACAGATTCGAGAGATGGACAGAGCAGGATCATTTCGCTGGTGATTCCAACAGGATAGATGGTGCAGTTTAGTCAGGTTCTGGTTCTGCTTCATGGACAGAACTGGTTCAGGTACAGGTGCAGGCACAGGTGGAACAGTCTGACATGGAATACAGCCACAGCACAGAAACACTGGATACTACCTAAAGATGCAGGTTGCAGCACACGGGTACTGGATATAGGACAGGATACGAGAATAGGTTAAACGCACAGTAGTACAGGGTCAGGAACCTTATTGCAAAGGCACCTCCCTAAGGGGGAGGGTTCCCTAAACATCTAAGGCCTCTCATTAGGCTGGAGGCATGACCTAATTGAGAGCAGTGCCCTTTTAAGAGGCAGGAGGTATGGGCTCCCAGGAATCCTATGCGGAGTGCCCAGGCCCCTGGAGCAGAAGGCAGTGAGGGGAGAGGAGCTGCGGCGGGAACAGGATGGCCAGGAGGAAGATTGGGCAGTGCAGAAATGCCATTACTGTTGCTGCACAACATCAGTGGAAACCCACAAAATGTAAGAAATAAAGAAAATAATTATAAATAACACCCCCTTTTCTCAGAATATAAATAAAATATAAAGAGAATTAAACAGATTGTAAACTATCCATACTAGTAAAATATAAAAATTATCTCATATGGCAAAACTCAAAAACAAAACAAAAACAATCACATGGCCAAAATTGCTTTTTTTGTTGCCTCCCAAAAAGTGTAATAATAAGAGATCTTAAAAACCTATAGACCCCAAAATGATACAGTTAAAACAAAGCCCCATATCCGACTCCATCAACGCATCAATAAAAAAAGATGAGAAAAAGAGGAGGCCACTAGGGCTCGGATGTCCAAGCGTTGGCAAACAGCGGGAGGTATAAAGTCATGCTGCCAATGGTCGAAGGACAAGAAGTGCGACTTTAATTTTTTAATTCCCCCTTCTATATGTGCAAACTCAGCCCGTGGACCCACAATATCCTAATTCTGTAGCCCCAGCCCAGTTGCACACATTTCTTAATGAAAAGCGTTTGCTGCCATGAATGGCCTTGAGTTTGACTCACTACATAATACTCATGTCATGCGGTCGGTTTACGAAGAGGACATGTAGATAAGATTATGCTATTTTGGGGCCATGACATAATCCTTTCGACTGGTGACGAGTTTGGTTTCAATGGTAACCATGCCAAAATAATTAATGCAAAAAACCTGCAAGCGGTAGAGCCCTACCCTCTGTGCGGATGTATCCCGAAGCCCAGTAGTATTGGTCCTAAATGAAATCACTTCCTGCCCCCATAACGCTGTACGCTGACTCATTAACCCATGCTTGCCTGGAGATGATTTCACTATTAGTTGCTAGGCAAAGCATCTCCCTAACATTGTATTTAATTGGTTTAATAGTAGCGTTCCAGAACCGATCGTCACCCCACCCGAGCCTTTTTTTTTTTTTTTTTTAAAACATCCGTATTACAATTTTTCCAATGAAACCCCTCCGGTGGAGTGAGTCACATTTGAAAACATTCCAGGGAGAGAAATAATTATAAAGTATTTGCTGAAACTGATGTCATAGTAGTTTAAAGAATTCTACAAGAGGCAGCGTGAGCGATGGTTTGGCATTTGGTGTAACCCCCAATATCACGTTACACCAGTGACCACCAAAGGAGAGAACCCCTCGAGTCCAACAATAACGAGTTACCTGGAAATAGAAATTTAATGCAATGGGGATTATATTGGACGTATGTAAGGAGGTGGCTGACAGAAGATGTCCATTCATACTCAATGCTCCATGGCGTTTGTAGATCAATATCGTTATCTGTCAGTGAACCAGAACCATCAGGAACCAAACTGTGAGAAATGTGTTTCCTCAAGGGAAGAGTTAGAAGGAGCTATCAGTTCAGGTGAGAGCTGTGGCAGTTACAAAAAATAAAAGCCTGGGCTGGCAGCAAAGATGTGGAGTTGGTACCATGAGCTCCAGGGAAGCAGACGTGTACACAACAGAGCAGGCCCATGTCGTCTATAGTGGAAGCATTGGAAGTTTATAGAGCTCCAAGAAGACCTGAGCCAAACCATCACCAGAGGAACCCTAAAACTGAACACCAAATACCATTGTCAGAGACACTCGAAGACAGAATATTGTATATGACCAGAGAAACCGGAAGACCGAATATGACAGAGGAACCCAAACACCAAATCCCCGCCCCCCGAGGAACCCAAAGACAGAACATCGAATACATGTAGAGGACCAGACTACACGGTCAAGCTCCGAAGCCAGAACAGCGAGCACCGTCTCCAGAGAAGGACAAGACTATGCGGTCAAGTACCAAAGATCAAACATTGAGAACTGGAGACTGAAAAAAACAACATTTGTGCCATGTATGGTATCCAAGTGAGCCAGGCCATTACTTCCCATCTTGACGTACAGTAGTAAGAGAGAATAGCCAGCTGCCAGAGTACTGGTGAATTGCAATGCAACTGCGCTGGGTTTAGCGTAATCTTATCATAGATATACTTATATAGAGCTTAAGCTTTCTTTCTTAAAGGGGCTGTCCACTACTAGGACAACCCCTTCTGATTCTATATTTCCCCCCCAGTTAAATAATAAAGCCTATATTCAACTCGGTTCCAGCGATGTCCGGACCTATAGTGATAGGGCTCATGTGGGGTTGTGACATCATATGAGCCCTGCCTCCAATCAGCGTTGGCCTTCTTCTCACTGCCTTTGGACGAAACAAGTTAATCAACAGGAAGTGAGCTCTTCATCTGCGCTTACTTCCTGTTGATTGCTCGTTTGGTCCGAAGGCAGGGAGAAGGAAACCGCTATTGATTGGACATGGGGCTTGCATGACATCAGAACCCCACGTGATCCCCGGTAACGCAAGCCCGGACACTGCTAGAACCGCATGGGCCGTGGAGGTGAGTATAGGCTTTATTATTTTACCCTGGGGAAAACATGTGGAAACAGAAGGGGTTGTCCTAGTAGTGAACAACTCCTTAAGTTGTATACCATGACTAAATGTAGGGCAACACTGACGCTCTCTTGACGGAAGGACTGGGATTGGGTTATTATTAGGGGAACTTGTTCATTAAAATCTTCAGTGAATCTATGCTACTGATCAGTTGATTGTAACTGTGTATATAGCCAACTGTGATCTGATTTGTTCGCTTTGAATGTCTATACCACCTTCTGCATTCCGCACACTAAAAACCTGTATACCACTGAGTCACTATTATTTAGTATTGTGTTCCTGGCCCCTGTATGTAATACATTGCTACATTATTGTGATAGTCCAGCCCCAATGGGCATTTACCTCTGACATGAAAAAAAATCTACTCGGCTGTATATGTTGCGGGCGGGGAGGACGCCGTCGCTGCTGCGCTCTCGCTAACGCTCGGGTCCGGCGCTGCTGCGGCTGCTGCTGCTCGGTGGCTCGAGCAGTGGGCCAGATCCGGGGACTCGAACGGCGCTCCTCGCCCGTGAGTGAAAGGGGTGGTTGGTTTGGGGGATTTAGTCCGTGACGCCACCTCCGGGTCGTGGTGAAGATAGGCACCACCGCTGCTGATGACGGGGATCCCGGGAGCGATGGTAAGGAGCAGCTGGGATGTTGTTTTCCCCCTCCGTGGGTAGGGGTTGATGGTCCCGGGGCTCGATGATGTGACGGGGAGGCAGGGTTGGTGAGGTGCAGGGTTGCAGGGACAGCGCGGTGCGGTGCCGGGTGGCACGGGTGTACTCACTAAGCAAGAAAGGCACAAAGTCCTCGGTAAACCAAACGGCTGGATGGACGGGTCCCGCAGCCGGCTGCAGTGCTTCTCACCGGACAGGTGATGGCGGCTGTCTTTCCCTGCACCTTAATGTTCTCTTTCTGACTACTATGGATTCCCAACGGTAGCCCGCTCCCCGGTGTATGGGTACCGGAGGAGCCCGTTTGCCCACAGACGCTGGCCCTTGGGTCTCTAGCCTTAGGCGGTAGCTGTATACCCTCACGGTGTGGGCTGTTGCCTTCAATCGGGACTTTTGCTGCTGTGAAACCCCTGGGGTTCCAGTCACATTCGGATCTGACTATTGTCGGCGGCTCCAAGCCTGGTCGGGGTCCGATGGCCCTGCCTGTGTGTGCTGGCTTCACTTCGCTCCCCGGTCGGTACCGGCGGGCCATCGCCCGTCCCCAGTCCTACGGTTCCGCATTGCTCCACCACTCCTGAAGACGGCCACCACCGTCTGCCAACCTTGCTGTCAGTGCCTGGGCCACAAACCCAGACACCCAAGTGTTCACTCCTCTCACTTCAAACTCCAACTTCTCACTGATACTGTTCCCGCCTCCAGGCCTGTGAACTCCTCGGTGGGTGGAGCCAACCGCTTAGCTCCGCCCCACCTGGTGTGGCCATCAGACACTGGAGGGAGGCAACAAGGATTTTTGTTTGGCTGGTGTCCCTGTCTAATGGGAGTGGGGGGTGTTTGTATGTTATCTGTGACAACCTGGCTAGGCCAGGGCGCCACATATACATTTTTGGGAGAACTATTTCTTCAGGAATAGCCACTAATCTTTTTCAGATCACTCAATGACAATTCTTATATTATATACTTTCATTCCTATATATCTGCCTAAACAATGATATTTTAGGGCTCACAACCTCCTTAAAATTTTTGCAGGTGTTTTTGTTAGGACTTTTTGCCACATTTTTTGATACCTTAGTGATTTTTTTATCAGCTTCTTTAAGGAAAAAACATTTTCGTATACCCTTTTAGACAATTCTAAGCTCATTTTGGGATTATGTATTCAGAATCCTCATCTCTTGCCGAAGTGTTGATCAATGACAAAGAGGGTATCTCTCTCTGGAAGAGTTATTCTGCCCTGCTGTCATGATTCATGCATGGCTCTGCAGTTCCTGAGCCAGTGCATGTATCCTGCCTCCGGGGTTTAGGTCCCTTGGGAGGGGCCTGCTTGTTCTGGCCTGGATCACGCCGCCACATCTTGGTGCTGCTACCTCCGGGACCCCACCAGTGATATTTCCGGCTCTGCTGTGTGCTCTGTTCCTGTGAGAAGTTCTCTGTTTCTTGTTCTGCTACTGTTTGTCCTGTCCTCCGTTCCCCTTGCCTGTCCTGACTTCTGTCCCTCTTGCCCCAGCTGACCTGACCTCTGTCCCCCCGACCTGACCTGACCTCCGTTTCTTCGGCATGTCATGATTTCCGTTCTTCCTAGCCATCCGTACCTCCGTCCCTCCTACCCGACCTTTGCTCCATACCTCCCTGTCCTCCAGTCTCTTGTCCTGTCCCGTGTTTCCCACGTCCTCTCCTGTGCTTATTTGCTTTCCCGGTATCAGACCTCTGCTCTGGTTTTTTACTTTGGCTTGTTTTCACCTCGGTACAGATATGATATCCCAGCATAGACCCTGACTGACCACTATCCCTGCTCTTGTGTTAGCGACCTCTAGTGGGCTTGTGTCTTACCCCACTCAGGAGTTCTTTTCCTACCTGAGTCCCTGCATCCCCTAGTGGTAGATTGAAGGCCCCGTTACACGCAACGACATTGCTAACGAGATGTCGTTGGGGGTCATGGAATTTGTGATACACATTCGGCCTCGTTAGCGACATCGTTACGTGTGACACGTACGAGCGACCGCTAACAATGCAAAATACTCACCAAATTGTTGATTGTTGACACGTCGTCCATTTCCCAAATATCGCTGCTGGTGCTGGACGCAGGTTGTTCGTCGTTCCTGAGGCAGCACACATCGCTAAGTGTGACACCCCGGGAACGAATAGCAACACTTTACTTGCGTCTTAGAAAAGAGACTGTTCGCTGCCCACAGCGACGCCGATAGGAAGGTAAGTATGTGTGACGAGTACTGGCGATATTGTGAGCCACAGGCAAGGATTTGCCCGTGACGCACAAACGACGGGGGCGGGTGCTTTCACGAGCGACATCGCTAGCGATGTCGCTGCGTGTAAAGCGCCCTTGACACCTGCGTTACATAGACAACCCTTTGATTTGAAGGTACATTGTGTAATATCTCATTTTCCCTGCGGTGGCACTGCAGATACTGTATATCCAACACTAACTACAAGATGTTCCCAAAGATGACCGCTAGGGACTGAAACAGGCAACCAATGTATTGTCAAAGCACCGTTGTGAAAAGTAGAGCTTATCCAAAGTGGAAGACCCCTTTAAAAGAGTTTTATGAATTGCAAAATCAGATGTGATTATTTTTTTCTCTGGAACCATCACTTTTACATACTGTATGAGCGTTGCAACGTATTGTAATTAAGTTGCACTACCAGACACAGCCAACACACAAGAGTGGCGCTATTTCAAGAAGTAAAAACAGACCCTATCTCTTATCTCAGACATTCCCTTTACCCCTTAACAGATTTTTTACCATAGAAATTACTGAATGGGACTGTGCTGCCACTGCCTGCCGGTGCGAATCTGGTCCACTGTTGATCAGTGGTGGTGCCGTAGGTTGAATCCCCACCATTGTAACATTATATACCATACCATTCTAGGTTAGAAACACTCGGTTTTTCTTTGCCAGCTGCTGGGGAACTATAAGTTCCAGCAAGGTACCACATCGTGATGGTCTGGATTCAATAACAGAGGAGTCACATTTAGTAAAAGCGTTTGTCCTGAAAATTCCATTAAACCTTATTTAAAGCTCCACACTTGGATGCTGTTTTATGTACTTGTTAATAATCAATCCCACATGTGCAACTAATTACATTGCGGTCGTCAGGACTGCGCGTTTCCAGAATATATTCTCATGGTTGCTGGTCGGACCGCCAACCCGCCTTCAGTTTTAAAGGGACATCCGTCTAATCTACTGGTTATATAATGTTATAAGTACACAATGTTCTGGGGAAGAAAGGCACTGCCTGTATGTTCCCAAGATGGCTGGTAGTTCCTTATGCTATTGTGAAGCTTATCAAGTTATTTCCACCATCTAAAGTTATCACTAGAGATCACAATGGGCGTGAAGTGATTCGCACATCCCATTCCAACAGCCATGATGGTGACCTGTGACTGCCGGGCAGGAGAGGGACTACGAGCGCGGGATTCCACGGCTCTTCTTATAATTAGCCGGCCTGACTCCATTTCATCGTCGTACTCTGATGTAATGTCACGTTGAGCCTGGTCGGCTAATCAACAGAAGAGCCGCAAACGAATTTGGCTTGAATGTCGATCATATAAAACCCATAATTGCCCGGAAAATATCTGTAAAACACTCAAAGGTCTCCGAGAACTGTATTATATCCCTTTTGAGAATTTAAAACCCCTGTATATTTTTTTTTATTTTTTTTTCATTTTGATATTTTTAAACCCCGCTTATATTTTAAAATTAAAATCTGGAAATTGTGTTAGGCACAAGCAAAATTGGCGGCATTAGGTAGGTGCCAATTTACAGGTTGTAACCCACCACCCTAAAGTAGAAAAAAGCAAATAAAAGTGGGCAGTACTTAACAGGAAATTCAATGCAAAAACTGGTGTATTTATTGCTCCATGTAAATAGGTGGAAACGTTTCCACTAAGAGCAAGTGAGCTTGACAAAGGTTCACTCGCTCTTGGGACAAAATATTGCCAACTGTTCACATGGACCAATAAATACACCAGTTTTTGCATTCAATTTGCTATTAAGCGCTGTCCACATTTATTTTCTTTGCTTTTTTAGCGATAGATAATGGATGGATGGTTGGATACATAGATAGAATGGATAATGTAGATAGATAGACGATTGATGATGGATGGATGGATAGATGGATAGATAGATATATAATATCACGGGGTGTGATGGGATAACTGGGGCTCCTAAACTGCCCTCAGGCTAGGGGGCCCTAGCTGTTCCTGATCCTAGAGATACGTTGGATGGTGACGATGTCTGGGTCGCCTTCCTTGCCCTGCTCCTGTACAGCCCTGATTTAATACCTCCTCTCCCTCACCCCAGGGGAGGAATGGGACAGGAGTGGTGATGGTGAACCCACAGATATAGACAAACAGGGGAACCAAAACTCCTTCACTCAGTATGCTCACACAGAGGTATTAGAGAACAAGTGATAAGGAGGAAAATCAGAGTAGGGAGGAAACAACGAGAGGACGAGAGAACTCCACAACAGCTCCACGGACAAAGCATTACAATCACCAGCAGGACTGGGATACAATAGCACTCGGACCGTTGTAGCAAAACTATAGTCGGCATGGGGAGACCGGCTCCTCCATCTTAAAAAGGCAGGGAGTGACTGCAATAGGTCTCCCACAACATGTGATCCAAGAGACTACCAGAAGGCTAGCAGAAATTAACTTCTGCAAGCCCAATCACTAATGAGAACCCAACTGATCGACACCCGAAGATGTCTGTGTAAGGCCGGTGTCACACTTGTGAGTGCCTCGCGTGTATCTCGCGCGAGTCTCGCATTGCATCACCTGGCACGGACTCACACTCTCCTCACAGGAGCGGGTTGGTTGTATGCATCTCTATGCAGCTGTGATGCTCCAGTCCGGAGAGTGTGAGTCCGTGACGGGTGATGCAACGCTAGACTGGCGCGAGATACACGCGAGGCACTTGCAAGTGTGACACCGGCCTAACTCAGAAGCACCAAGGAGGCATAATGGGGAGTGTCAGACTCTGCAATGTGAACATCGTCAGATGCCACCATGACACTGGCGAGTCCAGAGCCAAACACTGTGGACAGATAATGAGTGAATGGATAGATAGATAGATGGATAGAGGAGATTACTCTTCCCTTGATATCTTAAGCGGGCTTTACACGCAGCGACATTGCTAACGAGATGTCGTTGGGGTCACGGAATTCGTGACACACATTCGGCCTCGTTAGCGACGTCGTTGCGTGTGACACCGCAGGAACGACCGGTAACGATCAAAAATACTCACCATATCGTTGATCGTTGTTCAGTCGTTCAGTCGTTCCTATCCCGATTATCAATAAAACAAATGACCAACAGTACTTACAGTCAATTCCTGTGTTCAGATATATGGACCAGGGACTAGACGTCTTTAAACCAACTGGTTTATTGGGAAAGGCTCCACTATGCATGTTTACCTATACAAAAATGGAGCCATGTATCCACAAAAATGAAAATGTATAAAAATTTCTTTATTAAACATTTATGCAAGACACAAACAGTTAAAACAGTCAAGGGTGCAAGATGTAGAAGAGTCGAACAATTGTGGGGGTCAAAATGCTCAAAATAGTATACTGAATGGGGAGATGACCATGCCAGAAATAGGTCTAGAATAATTATATGAGTTACTCATGTGGGCAAAATATGGACCATACACAATGGGCAAAGCCCATATATAGAGTCACTCAACGTATATGTATAAATATATAGAGCTTTATATATTTATATTAATATTATATATAATATTAATATAAATATATAATATTAATATAAAACTATATTATATTAATATATAAATTCTTTATGTGCTACATATTCACACAATGTAATTTGTGCTCTATATATTTATACATATACGTTGAGTGACTCTATATATGGGCTTTGCCCATTGTGTATGGTCCATATTTTGCCCACATGAGTAACTCATATAATTATTCTAGACCTATTTCTGGCATGGTCATCTCCCCATTCAGTATACTATTTTGAGCATTTTGACCCCCACAATTGTTCGACTCTTCTACACTGTTTTAACTGTTTGTGTCTTGCATAAATGTTTAAAAAAGAAATTTTGATACATTTTCATTTTTGTGGATACATGGCTCCATTTTTGTATAGGTAAACTATCCCGATTATCGTTGCTGTTGCAGGTACGATGTTGTTCGACGTTCCTGCGGCAGCACACATCGCTACGTGTGACACCGCAGGAACGAGGAACAACATCGTACCTGTGGCCGCACGCAATGAGGAAGGAAGGAGGTGGGCGGGATGTTCATCCCGCTCATCTCCGCCCCTCCGCTTCTATTGGGCGGCCGCTTAGTGACGTCGCTGTGACGCCGAACGAACCTCCCCCTTAGAAAGGAGGCGGTTTGCCGGCCACAGCGACGTCACTAGGCAGGTAAGTATAGTGTGACGAGTGTTAGTGATGTTGTGCGCCACGGGCAGCCATTTGCCCGTGACGCACAACCGACGGGGGCGGGTACGCTCGCTAGCAATATCGCTGCGTGTAAAGCCCGCTTCATACCCCTTGCTATAACAATGACAATCTTGACTTCTGCCAAATAAACTCTGAACTGCTCCATCTCTACCTATGCATCCACTATATATATATATATATATATATATACGGTATATGTACAGTATAAATATTTATATATATTTATGTATATATACACTCGGCGCTCCCGCTGTTCTCTTTGCAGAGTGATTGTCGCGCTGTATTAATATGGCTGCGGTATCTCATGAAGTCTTGTCACTTAGCTGTTTGGCGGTAAGTAGGTCTCTCTCTTCATCTGGCACATTGATGGGGTCTTCACACTTGGGTAGGCCTGAGGTGCGTTTGTGTAAAGCCAGATTGTTTTCGTTAGCATAATCAGTGAACTCACTGTTCTACCTGGATGTCTGGGAAAATTGCCAAAAGATTTCTCAACATTTCAATCAGAGGCCTGAGTCTATAAAGCTGTCAGATTTCTTGTAGGTCAATTTACGCTTACAATGGCTTCAGCTTTGTGTTCATTTAAGTAAAAGAAAAAAAAAAAACAGTTAGCACGTGTCTGTGACGGTCATAACTCATATTCTGCACCAAAGAAGAAGAATTACTACGAAATCTAGAATCATTTCCGGATATTTTATGTCTTCTCCGCAAGAAAAATCGTAAGAGCATTAAAACATTTTCATTTAGGTTTGCAAATGTGTTTCGGAAAGCGACGTGTAAGGCTCGGAGATTTGGCCATGACTTATTACAAACAACCTTGCTCTTGATATCCTTATTGAAAATGTATTTATGGGCCATTAAACACTAAAATATTTCATTCTGATAAATGGAGCTCTGGGAAGATGCACCCTGCAAAACCTGAGAGCAAATATCTGTATTCTGTGGTCTAAAATTTTAAGGGGAAATTATTTTATAGTGGTTTATACAGCAGAAAACAAAATTGGCCGCTTTGCCATTATGGCCACCAGGACTCAAGGAATTTGGGATTGACAGGTTGGCCAATTACCATGTCCTCGAGGTTACTCACCTGTACTGGCTTCAGCGCCGGGTCCTGCTCCCTTTGCTGCGGTCAATGCTGGATTTATCAAGAACCCCTGAGAACTCCTGTGACTTCATCATTCAAAGTCTTTTAAGGCCGCATTCAGCAAGCTTTGTATTCAGTTACTATCATATGGAGTTTGCCTCACCAAGCATTTGTCCCAGCTGGCTAATCATCTTTCTTCTATCTTCATTCACATCCTAGTCCAGACCTGTTGATTAATCCTTCATCAGCTGTAAGCATAACAAACTCTTCACTGGTGCTGTTCACACTACCACGCTGCTGTTCACACTACCACGCTGCTGTTCACACTACCACGCTGCTGTTCACACTGCCACGCTGCTGTTCACACTGCCACGCTGCTGCTCACACTGCCACGCTGCTGCTCACACTGCCACGCTGCTGTTCACACTGCCACGCTGCTGTTCACACTGCCACGCTGCTGCTCACACTGCCACGCTGCTGTTCACACTGCCACGCTGCTGTTCACACTGCCACGCTGCTGTTCACACTGCCACGCTGCTGCTCACACTGCCACGCTGCTGCTCACACTGCCACGCTGCTGTTCACACTGCCACGCTGCTGTTCACACTGCCACGCTGCTGTTCACACTACCACGCTGCTGTTCACACTACCACGCTGCTGTTCACACTACCACGCTGCGGTTCACACTACCATGCTGCTGTTCACACTACCACGCTGCTGTTCACACTACCACGCTGCTGTTCACACTACCACGCTGCTGCTCACACTACCACGCTGCTGCTCACACTACCACGCTGCTGCTCACACTACCACGCTGCTGCATCAGTGTGTATCTTCACTACAAACAACTATTCAGTTTGCCTAGTCTACCCTGCTGCCTAAGGTCCATTGCCCACGCTATGTAGTTTTGACGCGTATTTACAGAAATCTGCAGCAAAATTTGCATGCCCATTGTGAAGCCAGCAAAGTCTATGAGAATTCAGAAGTGCTGTGCCCATGTTGCTTATTTTTTCTTTGCGTATTTAGTGCAGATTTGGTGCAGAAAAAAAGAAATCTGCACCAAATACGCAAGGGAAAAATACTCAACGTGGGCACGGCACTTCTGAATTCTCATAGATTTTGCTGCAGAGTTCTGAAAATCTGCATCAAAATCATCGTCAAAATACGCAGCGTGGGCACAGGGCCTAACTGTTTGCCGATAGCAAACAACTCTGATCTCTAAGGTGTTGCAAGTTCAAGACTGACTATTAGAGAAGGGCGAATAGTAACTATTCATGTTCGGAATATTTCTAATGAATCCCAAAGTACTATTCCGGTATTCATCACGAATAACAAACCTAATGCAAGTCAACGGGGAACCAGAACATTTTTCTTGCCGTGACGAATACTGGATTGGTTTTCAGTATTCGGTAAGCATTTTCTGAACATGAATAGTCATTATTCGCCCATCGCTATTGATTATACATCTACAGTTCCTGTTCATGTCTACAGTCTTAGCTCTGTGTCTTTGCTTGTCTGCCTGCTGTCCTGTGTAACAGGCAGCAGAGTGCTGTGGATGCTGCCATTCCTGTGTGTGACTCCTTGGTGTGGAGAGCTGTGGGAGCTACAGGACCTGGGAAACTCCTCCCTGCCAAAGGTGAGGACCTGCTTGTGAGGTAGGACAGTGGCTGTGTTGTGAGAAGACAAGCGTGGGAAACAGAGCAGAAGGACTTCCGACAAGTGTTTGAAGAGTTTAGAGCTTTATGGAGGTCGGTGGTTGAGGCTGCAGAGAGCGGACACTGACTGGGCCAAGCAACCGGGACCTGGAGCCACCAAGTGAACCGTTGCCTGGGAAGAATGAGCTTGGATGAGAGCAGTTGTGGCATCCTGAGCAGTGCATTGAAATGTGCAGAATTGTGAGTGGACAGTGATCGGGAATCCACAGGGCCCTGCTTCAGGCAGAGGTGAGGACTCTTTTTGTGCGACTAGTGATTCCTCCTCATGGGTTTTGGTGCTGAAGTCCACCCGGAGCGGCTGCAGCTGGGACATACCACAGGCCTGTGTCGGTGCCAATAACGATACCCGAGTATCCAAGCAGTTGGATCTTACGTTGGTTACGCTTGCAGTTGTGACATTTCGTTTTGGTACGTTGTAACTAAGCCGATGTGTTAATTCCAGAGATCTTCACTAAGTTACACCCATTGAATTTACACCCTGCCTGTTGAAACGTTAGGGAGTCTCTGTTTGTGCCACATAGGGTCCTTAGGTAAATAATTTGTTCTTGCAGTTCGTGATACACATTGGAAAGATCTGTGGAGCTAACACCCTGACCACGGCGTATAGCCTGTCGATGTAAATAAGTATAGTAGTGACTTGGGAGAAATTGTAAACACATTTCCTTTTGAGCCTCTCCTCTATCCCTTCCAGTAAATACAGTTGAGACATTTCTGCCTGGGCCTCAGTTTGTGACTCACTGGATCTAATTCAGACCTCAGGTCACTACACCTGCATACTTAGCTATCTTTACAGATTCCTGTGCTGTCTGGGAGGTCCTGCCAACTGTTCCAACACCTCCAGTACCCTGAAGTCAATGGCCATGCTAAACTCAATCTGCCTGTCCTTGTCAGATCACACACCTTCAGTACATCGAAGTCAACAGTCATGCTGAACTCAATGTGCCTCCCCTTATCGGATCTCACATCTCCAGTACATCGAAGTCAATGGCAATGCTGAACTCAATATGCCTGCCCTCATCGGATTGCACATCTCCAGTACCTTTTGCTCACTCTGATCTGTGTCTTGAGAAACAACCTCAACAGGTGAGACCTTAAAACTGGTCTTTTATTCTCAAACAATACTGGTGGCTCCACCCAAAAGTAAAAGGTATAAGACCAACCAGGGTCCCATAGTAGCTAATTTGTAGGTCTGCCGCTAGTCTACCCCATGACCACATAACAACATCCATTTGTGGTAGGGGCTTGCTTTTAACCTCATTCCTTTTTGGACATCCCTGATTTTGTTTCCGAAAAGTCTGGACAGACTCAGCAAATCCAGGTCTGTTGGCAAATATGCTTTATGGTTAGTATCCTCTGGTTTTCACTGCACCTCTATTTGAATCTATGCTACCAAGGAGGAAATATTATGGTCACTATAGATTTTATTTGTTTGAGACTAGAGCTGTGAAAAAAAGAATTGTACTGCCCTAGTGTGGCGCCCTGGACAAGCTAGGGGCCACAGAGCACAACACCAACACACCCCACACTCCCAGCAGGCACACCGAAGTCAGACACAAAAACCTTGTTGCCTTTCTCCAGGGGCTGATGATCACACCAGGGGGTGGGCCAGGCGGTTGGTCCCGCCCACCGAGGAGTTCACAGTCCTGGAGGCGGGAAAACCAGGCAGATTGAGTTTGGTAGTGAAAGTGAGCAGAAGGAAGTAGTAGTTGAGCAGTCTGAAGTTGGTCCGGGTGTGTGGCCCGGACAGATCAGCAAGGTTGGCAGACGGTGGTGACCGTCTGCAGGAGTGGCCTATCCAAGTTACCGTAAGGACCGTGGACGGGCGATGGCCCGGCGGTACCGGACCGGTACACAAAGAGAAGCCAGCACCATCTGGCAGGGGCTTTTCCGACCCCGGCAAGGCTAGGAGTCACCGTGAATTTGCCGAATCCGTTAGTGAAGGGGACCTCCTGGGTTTCCAAACAGTCAAGTCCCGACAGAAGGCAACAGTCCAACCAACAGAGGGAGACACCGCCACCGCCAAGGCAACCGTTTCTCAGGGCCAGCACCTGCGGGCAAAGAGGGGCTCCTCCAGCCCATATCCAAGCTGGGGAGCGGGTTACCGGTGGGAACCCATCGGAACCATCAACCATACTTAGGTGCAGGGAAAGGCAGTCACCATCAACCTGCCGGGAGAAACAACACCGCAGCCGTCTGTGGGACCCGTCCATCCAGCCGATTGTTTTACCGAGAACTGTGTCTTCATCATTGGGCTGAGTGAGTACCACCGTGCCGTGCGGCACAGCGGTGCCCCTGCGACCCTGCACCTCGCCAGGCCCCGTAACCCGCCTGCCATCCTTTCCTACCCCATCACCGGGCCCCGGGACAACCAACCCCCTACCCACAGAGGGGAGAAATAACAACCAAGCTGCTCCCTGTCACTGCTCCCGGGATCCCCGTCCAGAGCAGCGGTGGTGTCACCATTATCACCACAACCGTGGGTGGTGTCACGGACAATAAATCCCCACAATCAAATCCCCTTTTCACTCACGGGCGAGGAGCGCCGCTCAAGTCCCCGGGATCCGGCCCACCGCTCAAGCCACCACCGAGCAGCAGCACCAGCGGCCGGGCCCGAGCAGTGGGAGAGTGCAGCGTCCCCTCCTCCGCCCGCGACAACTTGGCGTCACGAACAGGATCCTACCGTTCTACCGACTGGTGGAAGTGCGCCTTGTGTGACTGCCGGAGGTGTCCGGCTGAAAATTTGCCGAAGCCGCCATCTTGGGCGCGAAGAGTTCCCGCTCGAGCGTCTCCTCGAGTAGTAGAGGCGCGAAGGCCAAAACCCCGCCCCAATAGAGGAGGAGCCGGAAAGAAACTAAGGGGGACGAAATGGCGGCTGGCCGCATGTGAGCGCGGCTATGGAAGCAGGGACGCCAGGACCCTGCGGCCATTTACTGGTTCCTGGAATAGGCCGCTGCTAAGGATGCTGAGTCCGACCGACAACACCGTGGTCCCCGCGCCTGGCACCGCAGCATGGGTGGAAGTCCGGACCGTCCAGCTAAGCAGCCGTCTGCAGGTCCGCATGCAGCTCCTCCTGGAGGAGTGGGAGGCCGACATGGCGGAAGTGGTGGCGGCCATACGGAGACGCGAGGTGGAGGGAGTCTTGGAAGGGAGGGTAAGTGACCCACGCCCCTGTACCCCTAGTGGGTCGGTCATCGCGGCTGAGGGACCCGGTCCATACCCGCTCGCCCTGCTACCTCCCCCGCTACCCGTGTTGGCTGCTGCTGCCCCGCCACTAGGCCCGCTACCACCACCACCGGTAGCGGTACCCTGCCAATCCGCCCCGGCGGACCGACCTGCAGCAGAAGCTCGTGACCGCCCTGATCCGCTTCCATGGAAGAAGCCGAAGGCTGAGGCCGTCAGCAAAGATGCACCGGAGGCACAGCGGGGATGCAGCTGCCAGGAGGCAGAGCAGGCCATGTCACAGCGGGGTCCCTCATTACTGAAGGTGCCGGTCGTAGCCGACACGGAGGGACTCTGGCTGGGTCCATCCCCCGCACACGCTGAACTGGAGCAAACAGAAAGTGCTCCCGACTGGGAGCGGCGGCAACGGCAGCTGCGCAGAAAGATCGATGCCCGAGAGGGGTGTAGAGCGGATGTGCATGCCCGCATGTATATGGAGGAAGATCGCCTGCAGCGAGCTACCATCGGGGTCCAGAGCAGTGCACCATGTGAAGGTGGCACTAGAGCCCCATGAGTGAGAATGGACTGTTGAGCCGCAAAAGGCAGCGGTCCACCGCTGCAAATTGTCCCCATTGGGACCACAAACATTGTGTGTTAAAAAAATGCAGTTTGAAAAGTTTAAAAATGAATGATAAATGAATAATCTACCGATGAAGTCACCTGATTGCCATCTGATTTAATGCTGATTGAAACCGGTTGTTGCCGGCACCGTTGTCCCCGTGGGGACCGTTCAAAAGTTGCATAAAGAACTCTTTATGAACAGGCCCGAGAACTTGCAGGGCAACCACAAACTTAGTGGCATGTAAATAAAAATGTTTGTTGTGGCTTCCACCGTTACCGCCTCCGGAGAGGCAGATTGGAGGAAGGGCCTGCAGTGGAGTAGGCTGGGGCCCAGCCGCCACCGGAACCGGTGGCAATCCTCTTAGGGTTTCAGGGGTTCCCCATGGACGTGGGTCCCCTGAAAAGGACAGAACCCGCTCGGGCAACTTGTGCTGGACTGGGGTCAAGGGGTGCTGCCTGTTTGCTTAGGGGCAGCATCAGGGCCAGGTTGCTTGGGTGGGAGAGAGCGGAAGCCGTGACCGTTTGCAACCGTAACGTTTTGAGTAAGAGTACCTCCTGATGTGGGAAGAAGTTATTATAATTGTAAATGTGTTACCGTTTTTCATCTTTTTCAGTTGGTGAAAATAAAACCGGTGATGGACGGGCAGCCCGCGGACGGTCTGCATTTAACTAAGGGGGAATGTGGCACCCTGGACAAGCCAGGGGCCACAGAGCACAACACCAACACACCCCACACTCCCAGCAGGCACACCGAAGTCAGACACAAAACCCTTGTTGCCTTCCTCCAGGGGCTGATGATCACACCAGGGGGTGGGCCAGGCAGTTGGTCCCGCCCACCGAGGAGTTCACAGTCCTGGAGGCGGGAAAACCAGGCAGATTGAGTTTGGTAGTGAAAGTGAGCAGCAGGAAGTAGTAGTTGAGCAGCCTGAAGTTGGTCCGGGTGTGTGGCCCGGACAGATCAGCAAGGTTGGCAGACGGTGGTGACCGTCTGCAGGAGTGGCCTATCCGAGTTACCGTAAGGACCGTGGACGGGTGGTGGCCCGGCGGTACCGGACTGGTACACAAAGAGAAGCCAGCACCATCTGGCAGGGGCTTTTCCGACCCCGGCAAGGCTAGGAGTCGCCGTGAATTTGCCGAATCCGTTAGTGAAGGGGACCTCCTTGGTTTCCAAACAGTCAAGTCCCGACAGAAGGCAACAGTCCAACCAACAGAGGGAGACACCGCCACCGCCAAGGCAACCGTTTCTCAGGGCCAGCGCCTGCGGACAAAGAGGGGCTCCTCCAGTCCATATCCAAGCTGGGGAGTGGGTTACCGGTGGTAACCCATTGGAACCATCAGGAAAAGGCAGTCACCATCAACCTGCCGGGAGAAACAACACCGCAGCCATCTGTGGGACCCGTCCATCCAGCCGATTGTTTTACCGAGAACTGTGTCTTCATCATTGGGCTGAGTGAATACCACCGTGCCGTGCGGCACAGCGCTGCCCCTGCGACCCTACACCTTGCCAGGCCCCGTAACCCGCCTGCCATCCTTTCCTACCCCATCACCGGGCCCCGGGACAACCAACCCCCTACCCACAGAGGGGAGAAATAACAACCAAGCGGCTCCCTGTCACCGCTCCCGGGATCCCCGTCCAGAGCAGCGGTGGTGTCACCATTATCACCACAACCGTGGGTGGCGTCACGGACAATAAATCCCCACAATCAAATCCCCTTTTCACTCACGGGCGAGGATCGCCGCTCGAGTCCCCGGGATCCGGCCCACCGCTCGAGCCATCACCGAGCAGCAGCACCAGCGGCCGGACCCGAGCAGTGGGAGAGCGCAGCGTCCCCTCCTCCGCCCGCGACACTAGTCCTACACCCAGTCCTCCGTGGCAGCCAGACCAGGGCAATCTCTACTTCTTTTTCTGGAATCCTTGGTCTGGCATTTTGGGTACCAAAGAGAACTGTAATGAGTGCCGAACCAGGAAACTGCAAATCTTTTTGATTAACTCTACTTCAGACAAAATATACGCGTTTCGAGGCTATCTACCTCTGTTTTTTGTTTATTTCTTGCCTCTTTTTTTTTATTTTGGAGCAGCGATAAAAGAAATAACAAAAAAGTAAAAACAAAACAGCAAGTAATAAAAACCAGGTAGCTAGCCTCAAAATGTGTAAACCCTTAAATCTTTTTGTGACAATATTGTTATTTGGAATTAATAAATGTTCAATTTTAGAAGGGCCAGATTTTTTTTTTTTTACAAAAACTGTACATCCAACTCACACCCCTTAGAATCCGGACCTTTCTAATTTTAGGACTTATGTTTGATATATCCCCTTTTTATATATGAAAGGCAATAACTTCCTGCATATGCAGAATGTGATTCTTAAAGTAGAGTGAAATAATGCAAGAAATTATTGCTCCGCCCTTGAAGAGCTCCGTGACTTAATAGTGGGTAAATTTGTGCCCTCTATAGAGTCATAGAATTTGTTTATGGTCCCTGTGTACCGCCCCTGCAGCAGTCGGACTGCTCGGATCCGGGGGTTGCTGTGGCTCGAAGGTCTCCGGACCCGGGGGATTGCGGCCACTCGAAAATAAAAGGGGGACTATTTTCAGGGAATTAGTGGTCGTGATGCCACCCGTGGTTCGTGGTAAGGGGGTACCGCCGCTGCCAATGGGAGATGGAGTGGGGCAGCCAGATGACGTTCCCTCCACGGGTAGGGGAAGGCCCTGGGACTCTGGATGGTGGAGGCGCAGGGAAACGTGGTGCAGACCATGCAGCAGGCAGGACGTGAGTGGGGGAGCAGTGTACTCACTCAGGCTGTGTGGATGTTGGTGCGACCATTAAGTAGACTTTGACACAGGAGTAAACCAAGTCTCTGGGTGCCGCTGCCACTCTGGGGAGTCCGTACAGGAATCCGTTCCCATTGGTATTGCTGATGGTCCTGACTTGCCTCCATGCACTGATGTTTAGACGTTTCTGAGTGACCTCTCGGCCTGAAGCTGTTAGGGTCCCGCTCCCTATACTTAAATAGAGGAGCTGTGCTCTCGATGGCTGACACTTCAGTTTTCAGTGGGCCACATCAGTTGGAAAGCCCTATCCCCCTCGTTGTGTTGGTGCCTTCGATCTCTGAGCTCTTGGGAAAAGTTCATAAAGAGACTATCCTCCACACGTTAATTATAAGGTTGCGTGAAGCTACTCCCTGATCTAGGGTCCAGTACCCTGCCGTGCTTGGTAGCAGTCTGGTTACTAGATATTCCGGTGCCGAACATTCTCCAAAACTAAGTCTGGCACCTTTCTCCAATACCCTGCAATTGGGTCTCTGACTCCTCCGGTCCCAGACCACCGTCTGCGACCTAACCAAAGTCTCCCAGGGGGCTACAACTCCCACAGCTCCTCACTCTATGAGGGCTACTCTCAACACTGACACTATCCCTCCCACCAGCCTGCCTGACCCCTAGGTGGGTGGCCCTATTCCAGCTAGACCACCCACTGGTGTGCCTGACAGGGTGTGGTGTGAGGTGTGACTAGGATTTGGATGCTGATGGAAGCAATACCAATAGTTAGGATCCCAGAACCATGGCGGGTGAGTTCTGCACCATAAGGAAAGGAGAGTGCAGTTCCCTGTGACACCCTGAAAAGGTCAGGGGCGTCACACCTGCCAGCTAAAATTCTGAAAAGGTGAAGCAGAAATAAAATTATTTTTAGTCTCACAATGTTGCTTGATTAATTATCAGAAATGTATTATATGATTTGTTGCAGTTTAATCATTGTTCATTTGTAGCTAAATACAGAATCCTCATTTTGGATACATCTGGTAACGAGTCGTAATCCATGTCCCTCTTTATACAGGACTCCTTTGTTACATTCGTGGTTACTGAGTGCTATCGGGTCTGTCACCTTTCTTAGTCGGCCCATTAGGGACATGTCACAATAATGCCGGCTTCCTCCTGCTCACACTTTTACTCGCCCTATGTAGCATTATAAACCTTTTTTATGATATTATAACTTAGGAACCGCCATATATTATCATGACTGGCTAAAAATAAATTGTTTTGTTTTTAAGGGGTCTCTGAAAGTAAATTAAAATAGCTGCATTAAGGGACATCCAAATATACTTTATACTCGTTAGTAAAATTTGCAAGCTCATATTATCTCCCATTTTATCTCTTGCTTTGAAGTAGCAAAATCTTATTTAAAAAGGATGAGAAAAACACACCCTTTTTTTCTACAAATAGCGCCACACCTGTCCACAGGATGTGTGTGGTACTGCAATTCCAACTGGACAGGGCTATGCTGTAATACCAGGCACAACCCATGATTAGCTGTGGCGCTGTTTGTGGAAGAAAGCAGGTATACTGTTCTAATCCGGTATAACCCCCATTAAAGAGGTCACTTGCCATTATATGTAATGTTTTTTATTTGGTGTAAATGCCACTGTTCTCCTTAATCTGGTGTTGTTTATTTTTTGTTCCTGCCCCTCTTTGTTCCTGAGATACGGCTCCTCTTCTCTGTACGTAAATCTACTCTTTTTATCAACTGGGCATGGTTCTCAGAATGATGCCCCCAGAAAAAAGTTGAAGACCACACCCACTTGGCTAAAAATACTAGATTTATACAAAGTGAAGAAGAGGCCATATTTCAAGAATGGAGAGTCGCAAGAACAAAAGAAAAGTAACACCAGATTCAGGAGAACAGTGGCATTGACACCAGGTAAAAATAAAAATAGATGTTTATGCAAGTGACATGCTCTCTTTAAAGGGAACCTGTCACCAGATTTGGCGACTGTAGGCTGTGGCCACCACCAGTGGGCTCTTATATACAGCATTCTAACATACTGTATATAAGAGCCCAGGCTGCTGTGTAGGACGTAAAAATCACTTTATAATACTCACCTAAGGGGAGTTGCGGTGCAGACTGGTCAGATAGGTGTCTCTGTTCTCCGGTACCGGCGCCTCCTCTTTTGGCCATTTTTGTCCTCCTTCTTCTGAAGCCTGGGTGCATGACACGTTCTTTCTCATCCACATAGGTCAGCATTGAGGTCCTGCGCAGGCGCACTTTGATCTGCCCTGAGCAGGGCAGATCAAAGTATTGTAGTGCGGATGAGCGAGTCCTCAATGCCGGCCTGTGTGAAGAAGAAGGAGGAGAAAGATGGCTGAAAGAGGAAGCTCCGGTACCGGAGAATTAAGACACCAATCTGGCCAGTCTGCACCGCACCGACCGTTTTGGTGAGTATTATAAAGTCATTTTTACGTTCTACACAGCGGCCTGGGCTCTTATATATAGCATGTTAGAATGCTGTATATAAGAGCCCACTGGTGGTGGCCGCAGCTTATAGTCACCAAATCTGGTGACAGGTTCCCTTTAAGCTTTTGCTTTAGATAACACTTTCTCTCGTATGTTACGGTTGAGAACTCTCAAAGTAGACGCTGAAAGATTGCTTCATTGCATGGTTTTTATAGAAAATATATATTTTTTTTTGCAAGAGTGCATCTTTAATTTTGCAAAAAATACAAAATAGGTATAAAAGAAGTAAAAAAATGAGATTCCTAATTCCTTCTTACAAGTTTATAGAAAGTGACATATGATGCATTAGGGTAGCATTTCAGTTTATTTACTTATGTAATTAACCAGTCATGTTCCTCTAACCGGCCTTACTCTCAAGATTGATTTTCCAGATATGACATGGGGGCCAAAATATCACTCAAATCAACGCCATGTATTACTTTCCCCTTACCATACCCTGTTGCCAGTCACATGTGTTTCTGGTGCAGAGGTAAGAATCCCACCTCGTAATGGACAGGGTCCATAGGCCCCTCTCTCATATATACTGTGAACACAATTATTAGGCAATTTGTATATTCGATGATTAATTTTAACATTGAACAACATCAGCACTGTCGATTGGTCGAAAAAGTTAAGAACCCTGGAACCTGAATATTTAAGAAATTAGTGAGTTTGGAAGCGTTGGAGCATCTTATTGATCTCTGGTCTGTTGATGGCATCTGTATATTTTGGAGACGAGGTCTTGGACTATTTGAAGGATAGAGGCAAGCTAAAGAGGTCGGTTTGTGGACTTGATGTATAGTAGCAGTTGGTTGTGGTCTGACAGATGTGTTTGTAGGGTGATTATAAAGGCTCCAATATTTGTAGAGTCCATATCTGTAATGGCATAGTCTATCACACTTTTTCCCACGCAGTAGTTTGGATATATGTCTTCCCAATGAGTCTTCCTCGTTGCGGCCATTGAGAATACGAAGTCTGAGGCTTCGACATAGGTTCAACAGTGTTCTGCCACTTTTATTGACTATGCTGTCACAGCTTTTCCTCTCTTTGTGCACTGGGTTGTCACAGTCAGAATTTGCTCCAAATATATAGACCAGTGTTTCTCAACTCCAGTCCTCAAGACCCACCAACAGATCATGTTTTCAGGATTTCCTCAGCATTGCATAGGGAATAAGTCCATCACTTGTGCAATACTAAGGAAATCCAGAAAACCTGACCTCTTGGTGGGTCTTGAGGACTGGAGTTGAGAAACGCTGATATAGACGTATCCATCAGTGGTCAGGTAGTCTCTACCTTCCCGTTCTTGCATTGTGGTCTCCGTAGATGAGAACATTGCCCAGAGTCTGGAAGTGGGCAGCCTCAGTCTGTTGGGTCTCAAAACTATCTGGGTTAACGTATAGAGACTCTAGAGATGCTAAGACTGATGCACAAAGGTAGACGTTAGCCAAAGAGGTGAGGGTGGAGTAGCTTATTCTTACCCAGATGTGGCTGTCTCGTCTCTTCGCTGCTCTGAGCTCCTCTTTGTATCACACTAATATTCCTTCTGAGCTCTGGCCTTGTTTGATGTTTTTGTTTTTCAGGGCCGGGATAGAGAATTCCCTGTATCCGCTGGAGACAAGGGATTCATTATCTGCTTTAGTCCATGTTTCCAGGGGAATCTGTATATCAATGTTTTTCAGTCTTTGATTGAAGTCTGGGTTGTCTTTCTTACATCCAAAGGCTGAAGTGTTCAGGCCCTGGATGTTACAGCTATTGATATAGTTGATATTGTGTGGTTATATACCTTGTAATGAGCTTCCCCGCATAGGACAACTCGGATCAATGACTGGTGACCATATTATAGGCAACTGGGCCAGTCACATGACTTTTTCCACACAAAAATGTTTCTCTGTATGTCTCTCTCTGTGCCTCTCTCTGTCTGTCTCTCTGTCTATCAATTCAATTCAACTCTCTTTTTCTCTCTTTCTCTCTCTTTGTCCCTCTCTCCCTCTACCTCTGTCTGTCTCTCTCTGTCTGTCTCTGTTTATTTCTTTCTCTCGCTTTGTGTCTCTCGCTCCCCCTGTTTTTCTGTCTGTCTCATTCTCTGTTGCTCTCTGTTGCTCTCTATGTCTCTTTCTGTGTCTCTCTCCGTCCCTCTATCTCTCTGTTTTGCTATCTCTGTCTTTCCTTCTCTCTCTTTCTTTCTCTGTCTCTCTTTCTGTGTTATTCTCTTCCTCTGCCTCTCTGTCTCTGTTTATTTCTTTCTCTCGCTTTGTGTCTCTCGCTCCCCCTGTTTTTCTGTCTGTCGCGCTCTCTGTTGCTCTCTGTATCTCTCTTTCCCTCTATCTCTCTGTTTTACTATCTCTGTCTTTCCTCCTCTCTCTTTCTCTCTCTGTCTCTCTTTCTGTGTCCTTCTCTTCCTCTGCCTCTCTGTCTGTCTGCAAATCAAAAGAGGTCCGTGGAGCCTCTTTTAGGAGTCTCGAAACGGAAAATAGGAAGATATCCCTCCGGGAAGAACCTAGCCAAGGAGAGGTTCTTTTTAGGAGACCACCATAACCACCATATTAAGTGGACCTTTAAGTCAATATCCAACTCTTTGACGAGTTTAAAGATATGACAAGGGAAATACCAAGGCCAGGTATCCATCCACAGACAGCTGTTTCGGGGTATTGCCCCTCATCAGTGTGAGGTAGGATTCTGGCCAGGATTTCACTGTGTTGAGCGCCTTTGCTGGCTTCCGGCAGTGTTTTCTCTGGCTGGTCTCCCCGAGATCAGTGATTGTTTTGTCTCTCTGTCTGTCTCTCTGTCGCTCTCTCTCTCTGTGTTGCTCTGTCTTTTTTTTCTCTGTCCCTCTCCTTTGCGCTCTCTCTTTGTCTCTCTCTTTCTATCCCTCTATCTCTGTTTTGTTCTCTGTCTTTCCCTCTCTTTTTCTCTATCTCTGTATGTCACTCTCTCCATCTGTCTCTGTTCTTCACTCTCCCTGTGTCTCTCTTTGTCTGTCTCTCTCTTTCTCTGTCCCTCTCTCTCTGTTTTGCTCTCTGTCTTGCACTCTCTCTTTGTCTCTCTCTGTCCCTCTCTCCCTCTGCCTCTCTGTCTGTCTCTTTGTGTTGCGCTCTCTGTCACTCTCTTTCTCTCTCTGCCTCTCAATTCAATTCTATCTGTCTTTCTCTCTGTCTGTCTCTCTCTATCTCTCTCTGCTTCTCTCTCTGTTTCTCTCTCCTTGCATGTCTCTCTTTCTTTGTCTCTCTTTCTTTCTTTCTCTGTCTCTCTCTGTTTCTCTCACCCTGTATGTCTCTCTTTCTCTATCTCTCTCTTTCTCTCTCTGTCTCTTTCTGTCCCTCTCTCTGTTTCTCTCTCATTGTGTGTCTCTCTTTCTGACTCTCTCTGTCTCTCTCTGTTTCTCTCTCCCTGTGTGTCTATCTTTCTCTCTCTCTTTCTCTCTGTCTCTCTCTGTCCCTCTCTCTATTTCTCTCTGTGTGTCTCTCTTTCTGACTCTCTCTCTGTTTCTCTCTCGCTGTGTGTGTCTCTCTTTCTCTCTCTCTGTCTGTCTCTTTGTCTCTCTGTCTATCTCTCTCTTTCTCTCTGTCTCTCTCTCTCTTTCTCTCTGCCTCTCTCTCTGTCTCTCTTTCTCTGTCTCTCTTCTTCTCTCTCCCTGTGTGTCTCTCTGTCTCTGTCTCTATTTCTGTCTCTCTCTCTCTGTCTCTCTTTCTCCCTCCCTTCCTCCCTCTCTCTTTCTCTCCCTGTCTCTCTCTCTGTCTCTCTCTAGGTTTCTCTCTCTCAGTATACATGTGTGTATATATTTAAGTTTGCTTGCACATATTTTATTTTAATTGACACACAAGTCATTTTAATACAATATATGACATTATTATAATAATCTGCTCTTATTGTACATAGAAGTATCTCTAGAGTGACTGCCTCCCCCAGTAGCTGACATGACTCTGGGGGTCCCACACTTTACCCCTTACTATATACTCAATCTGGAGCCTCCTAATAAACAATAGAGACTTGGTTCTGCGGCGACAGACAATAGTAATATAGGGGAAGCCAGTGTTAAGAAACTTAGGAAAAACATGAAAACTGCAATTTATTCTTTTGATAAAAATCTAAATATTAGTTTTCAATAATAAGCAATTATGAGATGCGCGGATTAGGCAATAATAAGCGACAGCATAAACATTTTTTTTTTTTGCTGATGAAATGAATGAAAAGAGCTCGGCGGAGGTTCTGAGCAGCGGATTTAAAGAGCACAATCAACATCCGAGGAACAGATGAAAAGCCGCCATTTAGTGCAGGTATCTAACAAGCGCCACAACCTCTGTCTGAGGACGCCGCTTTTTCCAGTAGACGCTTGCAGTTCATTATCATCCCTAGAGGGGAGATGAGAAAAACCTGAAAGAATAAGGAAGATGAAAAGAAGATCTGTTGTAGGAGTAAGGTTAAAAGCTTCATGCAGCAGGGAATCCTGACACATTAGGATACCCACAAGGGAGAAGTGAAAGGGATTCCAGGTAGTCTTTCAATATTGCAAGAGCTCGAACACAAGAAGGTAGTTTGCTCTATTTTACATACAAGCAGCCGGCTCGATTCTGAAGTGTCAACAGATATTTTAGATTTTAGGATTTATTCTTAGATAGTGAAATAAAACAGTCCCCTATTCACAATATAAATCAAAATTTGACCAGGAGAATATTTTTTTGCGTACCCCCTTAGTGCTTGAACCCCAAGAAAATACCCACTTTGTTATTTTTAGGTCCCTATTACTGCTTTGATTGATTTCTTATTACATCTTTTTGGCTTTTACTACTCTATTTTTCTGTTACAATGTATCAAATTTCGTGCATATTATTCAGCGTTTAATTTCACCACTAGGGGGCGCTCATGAGCTAACTTAATACAGTTTTGACTTATATGGTAAGCTCCTCAGCTCCCCCTAGTGGTGGCAGAATTTATCATTTTATTTTACTGATATGCAGGAGTTTTGCAGCTCTGTATCAGTAAAGATTTAAAAAATGGCATTCAAGGAAGATTCTTCACTTTGATATTTGTTGGTCGAAGCATTGATAAGGGGAAATTTAGGATGATGCCTTTCAAGTATGCATCCACCTCTTGAACACCTGCAGGTCGAATCAAAGTTTGACTATATCTGGGTTATTTCCAACATTAAAAGATATTTATAAATAAATATACACAATATCTTGCTGATCAGTGAAGGTCTGACCGCTAGGACCACTAGGACCGCCACAAATCCAAAAAATGAGGCTCTGAAATATACAGCTGGAATAGAATGATGGTGATATATGTGACCACAATTATTATCTTTTGGACTTCCATTACTCTTCAGAGGAGTAATTTCAGAGTCCCATTAAGGACTGGTGGGGGTCTAAGCAGTTGGACCCCCACTCACTAGCATGTTATCACCTATCCTATGAACTTTTAATGTTAGCAATAACCTTTTATTATACCTTTATAGCGGCTAGAACCGAAACAGACAACTTAAAGTCCTACAAATAAGTAATAAAGATCTAAAATGTTACCATCCACCACTAGTGGGAGCTGCAAAATGTATAAACTGTATACAGAAAGCTCATAAGCTCCTTCTAGTGGTGGTTGCTGACAGTTGTATCAATAATATGTCATGATATGACTGCAGGATAATGAGAGATGGGGGCTTCTATACTGTCACTCACGCTAGGGGACCCTAGGCTAGCTATGACCTCCGGATTACTCCTGAAGGTGGAGATGCTGGAGACCCATGCCTTGCTATTCTCCTGACCAGATCTGATCTGCTACCCCCATCTTGCCCCCCAGGGAAGGAAGGGGCAGGAGTGTGATGGAAACACAGATTAAGCCAGAAGGGGGAATGAGAAACAGTAAGAGACTAAGGAGAAAAGCAAGAGCAAGAAGGCAGCAACAAAAAGACAACAAGGATTAACACCACAACCGCTCACAGCAATAATAGACAAACACCAGTAAGTCTCGATCACAACACCTCACCAGACCATTATAGAGAAGCTAGCTGGCATTAATGGAATAGTCCAGTTAGCATATATAGGAGGGGAGAGAATGTCATTGGCTCCCCCACAGCATGTGATCAAAGAGACTAACAAGCAGATCACCAGAGATTAACTCTTGCTAGTCTGTTTAAGTTTGTGGGTCGAAGCCTGAGTCTCCCTGCTCTGATCACAGACATCAGAGAAGTTAGCAGGCCGAACGCCAGAATATTTCCACAGATCCTAACACCGCCATGATAGTTGGTGATACCTGCAAACATCTCCTTGTGACATTATGTCTATGCTGGACATATGGAGCGCTGTATCAATAAATGCAATTTAGTTATTTATTTAATAATTTAAATTAATTTAATTAGTGCAGGATTTTGGACTATCCCAAAAAATACAACATGATGTTAAAAGGGGAACATTCACATCATGGACTGGTAGAAAAGCCTTGAAAAAACAAAACTAGAAAACTAAGTTAGATCAACCTAACAGCGTTACTGACGGCCATGTCCTTGAGTTCATCAATCTACATCCAAGGTTTTCTGACAAATCCTACTAACGTATTATATTTTTATATGTGACTCCTAAAATGTAATGGAAATACTCATAGGTTTTGTCACTCTGCAGTTCAGGGGTCATGGGATCCTTTCAGGGATTTATCTGTATTTATTTCATGCTAATTTATTATTTATTTTTTTATTATTATTATTATCATTATTATCTAATATATAAAGCTGAATGTATGTGTGTGTGTGTATGTATGTCCGGGGTTGGCATCTGCACCATCGCAGCTACAGCCACAAAATTTTGCACACTCACACGTCTGAACCCCGAGAGCGTCATAGGCTATGTTTTGAGGGGACATTTTAACCCCGCGCCTTACAGTTATTTTCCAAAAAACCTGCCTCCATTAAAGCGAACGGAGCTGGGAGCCACAGTGCAGCCAGAACTTCAGAAGAATGCGCAGCCACGCCCTTATATGGAATGTTGGCATGTCACAATACAGCCAGGGAAAGAGGTAGACACAGATAGGGAAAGAGGCAGACACAGACAGGGTAAGAAACAGACATAGACAGGGTAAGAGACAGACACAAAGAGACAGACACAGACAAAGAGACAGACTGACAGGGAAAGAGACAGACAGGGAAAGAGAGGGAAAGAGAGAGACAGGTTAAGAGACAGACACAGACAGGTAAAGAGACAGACAAAGAGACAGAGACAGACACAGGGAAACAGACAGACAGGGAAAGAGACAGACAGGGTAAGAGACAGACAAAGACAGGTAAAGAGACAGACAAAGAGACAGAGGGAAAGAGGGAAAGATACAGACAGGGAAAGAGAGGGAAAGAAACAGACAGGGAAAGTGACAGAGATAGATAGACAGACAGGGAAAGAGATAGATAGACAGACAGACAGGGAAAGAGATTGAGACAGACGGAGAAAAAGACAGAGACAGTCAGAGACAGACAGGGAAATAGAAATACAGACAAAGAGATAGAGAGACAGAGATATATACAGAGGGGGAGACAGACATTATAATTACATTTATATCTATTTGTTTTGTGCTTTTTGTGTGCAGAATACATTTTTGTTAATACACTATTTTGTTAACAGCAGTTATTAACCCTGGCGAAGCCGGGTAGTACAGCTAGTTAATGATAATAATAATAATAATAATAATAATAATAATAATAATAATAATAATAATAATTATTATCATAATTTAGATATTTTCTATTTTTATGACTTCTCTGATCTTCAATAATTCCTCCTCTAATTGATAGATTGTTCCCAATCAATTAATTGGTCCCAATACAGTTTATTTAAAAACTTATATAACTTTTTTAAACAAATTAAAGGGCTTTTCCTGAACATTAATTTGTTGATTTGGCATTAGCATAGGTCATCAATATGACATTGGTGAGGGTGTGATTTCCGGCACCCCCAATAGTCAGGTGATTGGAGGGTCATCAGCACATTGGAACTGGTACATGGTGTAGTGGCAGTAAATGGTACTGCAAGTATGGCTGACCACGGGCAGCTGGTATCTGGGAGCGTTACTGCTTTGTAGAAGTCTTAGAGGGCAGAACCTTAATGATGGGAATGTAATAGCACAGGCTACTGATACCCCATAATATTTCACAATATATAATGTATAAACCCTTTATTAGGAGGAGAAAATTCTCTTTAATCCAGATTGTCACCAAATTCCACAATACAATTTGCATCCATTATTAGATCTCTTAGACCTGATGAGGCTGGTGTACTGAAAATCCATGTCAGAATGATTGCATATATATTTTCTAATAATAATAATGATAGTGATAACTTTTATTTCCATACCGCCAACATATTCCAAAGCATGTTACCATTGTTTTAACTCAATCTTTACGCACCAGCTTGATTGACAGGTCTGCAGTGTATCTCCAACCTGCTTCTGCTAAATCTCCACTCACCTTCATAATTGACAGCTTCTCACTTTCTTGCTACTGCTATTGAATCTGTGCAAATATTGTATATAGTGTCCCTCCTCCCTGCTGCTGCTGAATCTTTATCCACCTAGTCTGATTAATAGCTACTCTGCGTCCCTTCTTCTGGCTGCTGTGAATGTCTATCCACCTAGACTGCTTGACAGCTTTTAATTAGTGATGAGCGAGTACTAAAATGCTCGGGAGCTCGAGGCTCGGGCCGAGCATCCCAAGATACTCGTGTACTCGGCCCGAGCATCGAGCCCAATGTTATCCTATGGGAGACCCGAGTATTATTCTGAAATGACCCCGGCAGCATGGAGAAACCATAAAACTGTAAATTAAAAAAAAAAACGTGCGTGTGTGTGTGTAAGCGTGCATATATATATACACGCGGAGTGGAGTGCGGGAGGGGCCGTAGCCGAGCGGGGAAGTGTCGGGCTAAAGGCACGGTCATGCTGTGAGGGCCGGCCAATCACTGCAATTCCACAAGTAACAGGGCTGTGGCATTGCAGTGGTCTGCCAGCCAATCCCTGCATGAGGGCTGGCTCTCAAAAGAGCGCCAACATGCAGAAATGAAGACCACGAGTACAGCACGAGTATCGCGAAATTACTCGGTCCCCGCCGAGTAGCCCGAGTACAGTGATACTCGTGCGAGTACCGAGTAGTAAAAAGCATACTCGCTCAACACTACTTTTAATGCCCCTCCTCTCTGCTGCTGCTGAATCTCTATCCACCTAGACTTCTTGAAAGCTTCTCAGTGTCATTCCTCCCTGCTGCTGAATCTTTATCCACTTACACCAATTGTCAGCTCCTCAATGTGCCTCCTCCCTGCTGCTGCTGATTCTTTATTAACCTAGACTGTTTGAAAGCTTCTCAGTGTTCCTCCTCTCTGCTGCTGAATCTTTATCCACCTAGACTGATTGACAGCTCCCCACTGTCCCACTTCTCTGCCACTGACTGTCCACACATCTTTACCAATTGACAGCTCCTTAGTGTCCTTCCTCCCTGCTGCTACTGAATCTCTATCCAGCTAGACTGCTTGACCGCTTCTCAGTGTCCCTCCTCTCTCCTGTTGAATTTTTATCCACCTAAACTGATTAACAGCTCCTCAGTGTCCCTGCTCCCTGCTGCTGCTAAATCTCTATCCACCTAGACTGCTTGACAGCTTTGCAGTGTCCCACCTCTCTCCTGCTGCTGCTGAATCTTTATGTATCTAGACTAATTGACAGCTCCTCAGTTCCCTTCCTCCCTGCTGCTGCATGTCTACCCACCTACACTGATTGAGAGCATCTCAGTGTCCCTCCTCCCGACTACTGCTAAATTTCTATCTACCTAAACTGCTTGAAAGCTTCTCAGTGTCCCTCCTCCCACCTGCTTAATCTTTATCCACCTAGACTGATTGTCAGCTCCTCAGTGTGCCTCCTCCCTGCTGCTGCTTAATCTCTAACCACCTAGACTGATTGTCAGCTCCTCAGTGTCCCTCCTCCCACCTGCTTAATCTTTATCCACCTAGACTGATTGTCAGCTCCTCAGTGTGCCTCCTCCCTGCTGCTTAATCTTTATCCACCTAGACTGATTGTCAGCTCCTCAGTGTGCCTCCTCCCTGCTGCTGCTTAATCTCTAGCCACCTAGACTGCTTGACAGCTTCTCAGTGTCAGTGCTGCTGAGGTCTCACACTGCTGAGTACAAGTTGTAGCTGTATATCAGGCTGGGTGAGCACAGACTGAAAACACCTGGACTCATGAGCTCTCTCCCTCTTTACCGGAACTACCCATCAAGATTATACAGCCATGTCAATTTTTTTCAAAGAAAGTACACCGGAGATGAACGAATCATTGGAAATTAAACTTCACCAGATTTGACTATTTTTTCGAAATAATTTGATTCGGTGCTATCACACAGTCTATATGTACAGTTTTCTCATTGTTTTACAGCTTTGTTAAGTTGTGAGCTCTGACATCCTCTCACTATCCAGATTCACCCTAAACTGGTCGCTGCATTCCCTGCCTCAGCTTTTATACAGGCTATGATAGTCCCTCTTGATTGGCTGTGTTATACCATGTGATGTGATAGCTGCAAGACATTAGTGGGAAGTGCACTCACACACACAGCCTTCTAAATCTTTACAATTTGTTGGATTAAGCAGATCTCTAAATATTGGACACAATTTCTTTCCTCAACTCTAAAGTACACCAGTCCCATCAGGTTCAACAGATCTATTTACTAATTTGTAGAGTTTGAATTGTGAAATTCAGTGACAGATCCACTTTAATTGCCGAGCACTGAAAAATACAAGTGAGTTCTAATAAAAGAATAATACAATTTAGCTCTTTAGCATGCCGGCCACGTGACCTAAGCAGTTGGCTAACACGTAAAAATGACTTAAATGCCAAAAGCGTATTGATCATACAATATAAAGCTCACATTATAAACCTGGGGTCAATTCGGCATTGTAATATTTCTCCCGGCTTATATTATCTTTTCCATAGTCAATAATCCTCTGCGGGTTACAGCGCACAAGAAAGGATTCACTTCGCTTGGCAGATATGACTCTGAACAGGTAACAGCCATAAAACGCTTTTCAAGCCATGAAGCTAAGATGTTATTTTTGGCAGGGGCCTCCGCGTTGCCGGAACTCATTTGCTCTACTAGGCAGATCGCCCTTTCCAATATAGAGTCAAGTACCGGGTTAATTGATTTAAAGTGACAAAGTTAAAATGGTTCAGCGGAAGTCAAAGAGAATCGCTGGATGATTTAATCAGGGTTTTTTGTGAATATCATGAAGGGGACGGGTATTAAATTGCGCCCATCTCCTGCACACGTAGGAAGTAGAGGCTTCCAAAGACAATTCTTTTTTGCCACTTTTAAGTCAATGTCTGTTATTTGCTACAGTAAAGTGACACATATAATATATCTACGGTATATATAACTATATATACTGTGTATATATATATATACAGTATATATAGTTATATATATATCGTAGTTATATTATATGTGTCACTTTACTGTAGCAAATAACAGACATTGACTTAAAAGTGGCAAAAAAGAATTGTCTTTGGAAGCCTCTACTTCCTACGTGTGCAGGAGATGGGCGCAATTTAATACCCGTCCATATATATATATATATAATATACAGTGCCTACAAGTAGTATTCAACCCCCTGCAGATTTAGCAGGTTTACACATTCGGAATTAACTTGGCATTGTGACATTTGGACTGTAGATCAGCCTGGAAGTGTGAAATGCAGCAAAAAAGAATGTTATTTCTTTTTTTTTTTTTTTTAAATTGTGAAAAGTTTTTTCAGAGGGTCATTTATTATTCAACCCCTCAAACCACCAGAATTCTGTTTGGTTCCCCTAAAGTATTAAGAAGTATTTCAGGCACAAAGAACAATGAGCTTCACATGTTTGGATTAATTATCTCTTTTTCCAGCCTTTTCTGACTAATTAAGACCCTCCCCAAACTTGTGAACAGCACTCATACTTGGTCAACATGGGAAAGACAAAGGAGCATTCCAAGGCCATCAGAGACAAGATCGTGGAGGGTCACAAGGCTGGCAAGGGGTACAAAACCCTTTCCAAGGAGTTGGGCCTACCTGTCTTCACTGTTGGGAGCATCATCCGGAAGTGGAAGGCTTATGGAACTACTGTTAGCCTTCCACGGCCTGGACAGCCTTTGAAAGTTTCCTCCCGTGCCGAGGCCAGGCTTGTCCGAAGAGTCAAGGCTAACCCAAGGACAACAAGGAAGGAGCTCTGGGAAGATCTCATAGCAGTGGGGACATTGGTTTCAGTCAATACCATAAGTACCGTACTCCACCGCAATGATCTCCGTTCCAGACGAGCCCGTAAGGTACCTTTACTTTCAAAGCGTCATGTCAAGGCTCGTCTACAGTTTGCTCATGATCACTTGGAGGACTCTGAGACAGACTGGTTCAAGGTTCTCTGGTCTGATGAGACCAAGATCAAGATCTTTGGTGCCAACCACACACGTGACGTTTGGAGACTGGATGGCACTGCATACGACCCCAAGAATACCATTCCTACAGTCAAGCATGATGGTGGCAGCATCATGCTGTGGGGCTGTTTCTTAGCCAAGGGGCCTGGCCATCTAGTCCGCATCCATGGGAAGATGGATAGCACGGCCTATTTGGAGTTTTTGGCCAAGAACCTCCGCTCCTCCATCAAGGATCTTAAGATGGGTCGTCATTTCATCTTCCAACAAGACAACGACCCAAAGCACACAGCCAAGAAAACCAAGGCCTGGTTCAAGAGGGAAAAAATCAAGGTGTTGCAGTGGCCTAGTCAGTCTCCTGACCTTAACCCAATTGAAAACTTGTGGAAGGAGCTCAAGATTAAAGTCCACATGAGACACCCAAAGAACCTAGATAACTTGGAGAAGATCTGCATGGAGGACTGGGCCAAGATAACTCCAGAGACCTGTGCCGGCCTGATCAGGTCTTATAAAAGACGATTATTAGCTGTAATTGCAAACAAGGGTTAATCCACAAAATATTAAACTTAGGGGTTGAATAATAATTGACCCACACTTTTATGTTGAAAATTTATTAAAATTTAACTGAGCAACATAACTTGTTGGTTTGTAAGATTTATGCCTCTGTTAATAAATCCTGCTCTTGTTTGAAGTTTGCAGGCTCTAACTTATTTGCATCTTATCAAACCTGCTAAATCTGCAGGGGGTTGAATACTACTTGTAGGCACTGTATATATATATATATATATATATATATATATATATATATATATATATATATATATACACTGTAGCAATGCTCTTGTGACGCCCTGGACCTCAGGGGTCACAGGTAACAACACCTACCACACAACACACACACCCCCATCCCTTGTGAGGACACACCCGTCACCCGAAAGGGAGACCTGATGCCTCCCTCAGGGCCAGTAGGGCACACCAGGTGGGCGGAGTCAGGTGAAAAGACACGCCCACCAAGGAGACTACTGTCCTGAGGCAGGAAATACAAACAGAACAGAGTGTAGAGTGACAGTGACAGGAGGTGTGAGGAGCAGAGCTGTCAGGGACCCGGGTTGGAGCCTGGGATCCCCGTAACGTCAGGCAGGCAGATGGTGGTGACCGCCTGCAGGAGTACTGGTATAGCAACCGGCGGAACCGTAGGGACCGAGCCAGGGTTGGAGCCCGCCGGCCCTGAACCGGGGAGTCAACCGTGTACCGGAGCACCAGAAACCGGGTACTCAGACCCCGTCCTAGCTTAGAAGCCACTGAGTTTAGGCAAATTAACTGATTGCAGTCTGGACCTCACGGGTTCATCCTCACCCAAAGTCCCGAAAGAAGGGAACAGCCCACCAATACCGGGTGAGAGCCACCGCCAAGGGCCAAACATCCGACGGGCCAGCACCTGCGGGCAACCGAGGGCTCTTCCGGCAGCTAAATGCCGGGGAGCGGGTTACCACTGCCCAGGCAGGGGAGCCGGAATCCACAACAAGAGGTGCAATGGAAAGGGGCCACCATCAGCCTCACAAGAGACACAAGCAGCCGGCTTCGGGACCCGACCATACCCGAACTTTGGTTTACCAGTGACTCCGAGTGTGAATTAATAGTGAGTACACCAGTGCCATCCGGGCACAGCACCACACCGCAGTACGGCACCTTGCACCCCGACAACATCATCGCCCGTCCCGCCGGGCCCCGGGACGCACCGCCCCTACCCACGGAGGGGCTAACATCCAAACTGCGCCTTCAACACCAATCCCGGGAGCCCCCATCACTCCAGCCGCAGCGGTGGTGCATCCCATCACCACGACCCGTGGGTGGCATCATGACCTGTCCAACGACAACGCGGCCCCCGGCTGCGGACCTCATCCCACACCACCACCCCACTGCCTCCCCTTAACAGAGCGACGTGGCCCCCGGTCCTGAGGCGCTCGAGCCACCGACAACCCGAGCCCGGACCTCGAGCGGCTCGGTCCCAGGCCAGGGAGTGGCGGAGACCCTCTCAGGGCGGTACACTCTCACCATGGAGTGGTATGCTCAACCGCTGCTCCACTTCTCCGGCAGCCCCTTAGGCATGAATGGGACACTAGTGCGCATGCTCATTAGGGCATGAATGGAGTGGTAGTGCGCATGCTTAACCGCTGCTCCGTTTCCCTGCCAGCCCCATGGGGCATGAATGGGGTGGTAGTGTGCATGCTCAACCGCTGCTCCGCTTCTATGCCAGCCCCATAGGGCATGAATGGAGTGGTAGTGCGCATGCTCAAACACTGTTCCGCATCTCCAGCAGCCCCGTAGAGAATGAATGGAGGGCAGTGCGCATGCTCAACCGCTGCTCCGCTTTTCTGGCAGTTCCATAGGGCATGAATGGAGTGGTAGTTAGCATGCTCAACCGCTGCTCCGCTTTTCTGGCAGTTCCATAGCGCATGAATGGAGTGGTAGTGAGCTTGCTCAATCACTGCTCCGCTTTTCTGGCTGCCCCATAGGGCATGAATGGAGTGGTAGTGCGCATGCTCAACCGCTGCTCCGCTTTTCTGGCAGCCCCATAGGGAATGAATGGAGCGACAGTGCACATGCTCAACCGCTGCTCCGCTTCTCTAGCAGCCCCATAGGGCATGAATGGAGTGTTACTCATGCATCCGACTCTCTGTACCTATTTGTAACAGTAATAAAAGGTCACTGTCAGGTATAAACATTCCCTGATGATGTCCAAATTGTCAAACACCCGCCGATTGGCAATTTATCACCTATGCTACGTATACGTGACAATTTGTTTTTTTCTGCACAGCCCCTTTAAGTGGGCACTGTTATTTTGATACATTATAGCAATGTTATTTTATACAATTTTTGGGCACTTTACTGTAGTGCCCCAGCTATGGCTCCCCCAGGTTTTTTGCATTGTGTAACCATAGCTTCTGTTTTATGACTGCTGTCTTCCAGCTTGCTGCTTACAATGCGACGGTGCATTCCTGATGATTGACAGGTCGGACCAACGTCATGGGTGATCTGAACTGTGCACTATTCTATGCTGTAAGCATCAAAGGAACGCAGGGGCACTGAAGCACACAAAATCCAGTGTCAGAGCAGCTCTTACAAATTGTATAGGAAACAGCTTACAGGAGTGAGATACTTGCATAGGAAACTGGCACCTCTGCAAATTGTAAAATTAAAAATTACTCTTTTCTTGAGTATCCACCATTCACAATAGATGATATCACAGCTCACCTCCTCCTGTATAATGACTGATAACAGCTCTATATATACAAGATCACACAGGATCCACCATTCACAGTAGGTGATGTCACAGCTCACCTTCTCCTCCTGTATAATGACTGATAACACCTCTATATACAGTAGATAACACAGGATCCGCCATTCCCAATAAATTATGTCCCAGCTCACCTCCTCCTCCTGTACAATGACTGATAACACCACTATATACAGTAGATAATACAGCATCCACCATTCATACTAGGTGATATCACAGCTCACCTCCTCCCGTATATTGACTAATATCACCTCTATATACAGTAGATAACACAGGATCCACTATTCACAATAGATGGTGTCCCAGCTCACCTCCTCCTCCTGTTCAATGACTGATAACACCACTATATACAGTAGATAATACAGGATCCACCATTCACAATAGGTGATATCACAGCTCACCTCCTCCTCATGTGCAATAACTGATATCACCTCTATAGATATTAGATAACACAGGATTCAGCATTGACAATAAGTGATGTCACAGCTCACCTCCTCCTCCTCATGTGCAATGACTGATAACTCGACTATGTACAGTAGATAATACATCACCCAATATTCAGACTAGGTGATATCACAGCTCACCTCCTCCCGTATATTGACTAATATCACCTCTATATACAGTAGATAACACAGGATCCACTATTCACAATAGGTGATGTCACAGCTCACCTCCTCATGTGCAATGACTGATAACACCACTATATACAGTAGATAATACAGGATCCACCATTCACAATAGGTGATATCACCGCTCACCTCCTCCTCATGTGCAATAACTGATATCACCTCTATAGACATTAGATAACACAGGATCCAGCATTGACAATAGGTGATGTCACAGCTCACCTCCTCCTCCTCATGTACAATGACTGATAGCACCACTATATACAGTAGATAATACATCACCCATCATTCACACTAGGTGATATCACAGCTTACCTCCTCCCATACAATGACTGATGACACCTTTATATACAGTAGATAACACAGAATCAATTATTCACAATAGGTGATATCACCGCTCACCTCCTCCTCATGTGCAATAACTGATATCACCTCTATAGACATTAGATAACACAGGATCCAGCATTGACAATAGGTGATGTCACAGCTCACCTCCTCCTCCTCATGTACAATGACTGATAGCACCACTATATACAGTAGATAATACATCACCCATCATTCACACTAGGTGATATCACAGCTTACCTCCTCCCATACAATGACTGATGACACCTTTATATACAGTAGATAACACAGAATCAATTATTCACAATAGGTGATGTCACAGCTCACCTCCTCCTTCTCTCTGTCCTGTGAACAGATCACAGTGCATATCCACAATTCTTTCCTTTAGAAGTCAGTAAACATTTCCTGACTATTTTTTTTACAGTATATTTGCCTACTTTAAAGTATATCTCATATCTTTATAAAAATAAAAAAAATATGGGAAAAAAATAATTTATCTGTATCTGACTTTAATTATTCAGCCCAAAATCTAGGTAATATGTTTCAGTTAGTAGAAACTCTGGTGGGCTTTATTTCAGGCTTTAGTAGGGGGCTTCATTTACAATCTGTAGTTTATTATTAGATTCACAATTTTATAGGGGTCACTTATAGCTCTTTGTGTATTAAGAGTATGAGGAATAACCATGCGGCCCCCCAGCAATATTTGACATAGGACCCCACTGTATTTCTGCAGAAAGTGAGCTCCGGAGTCAAGACCTAAAATACCGTCCCGACAAGTTGAGGTCACCTCCGTTGGCTGCCGGACCCTTATGTAGGTACACTGTCAGTTACTCCGGTATTTACCCAGAATTTTAAAACTTTTTGAAATAAATATGATTTCATAGATGTTTTTCTTGCAGGTTTCGGAGGAGCGTGACGCTTTCCCTCGTAGTAGCAGAGAACTGGTTAAACTATCTGCGAGGCTGCACGGGACTGCTTGGTGAACAGCTCTAAAATGTGTTTTCATTCCTGACAGGGGATTATATGAAACAGATGACTTGCGCTTCTAATTTGTGGCCTTAAATTGCAAACAGAATTTCAGGAGTCGAGGAGAGTAATAAATGGCTACAGAGAGAGCCACACACACAGCCAAATCAGTATGTGGTGGTTGTAGGTTAAACTAAATGGGAAAAGACAGGTTATGACGGTTTAGTGTGTTACAAAAAGGGAAAGGTTTAAATTACTGTTGCTGAGAGGTCCTGGATTGTGCCGTACAAGACAGCTCCGCACCGGGGACCGTGAGGATATCGCAGCCAAGGCAATAACAACACATGCAATATATGGATGCATGAAGCCTGTCGTGAAATATCTTTAATAAAACCTTGCACGTCAGTTTTAACTCTATTCCAACATTTATTCCAAGCATGAACTAAAGACAAACCCAGTGTAACGCCTACCTGGATCCACAGACTCAGCCGGGCTGTAATGGACAGACTAGAGGGAAGCCACTCACCAAGCAGGACCTCCAGAACCCTGAAACCCTTTAACCCCTATACAGGGATTTGGAATTACACAGGGCCCTGGATATCACTACCTGTGGAAGGCTGCAGTCCAAAAGAGTAGTAGTCAGGCATGGTCAAACCAGGAAATTCAGAACAGGAACAGAATCAGCAGGCAAGGATGTAATCAGAAAACGTAGCAGAGGTCAAATCCGGATCGGGCAGCGAGGTACATAAACAGCAGGCAGGAGGGTAGTCAGGAAACAAGCAGAAGTCAGAACACCAGAATCACTAAACAGAACAGGGCGGAACAGAACCAGAATATGAGAACTATCTCTGGCAGTGGTCAACAGAAAGGAGGGGAATTAAGAAAGGTGTGGTGTCTTCCCATTGGTTGTAGCTGAATGATGGTAACTTCAGCTGGAAGACACACGCCACCTATAGTCACCACTGGCAAAGCTGGCATCGACTCCTCTCCCATCACCAGCACTATCTACGGCAGGAACATGGCGTCGCCTGGCGATGGGAGTAGAAGTCGCTGCAGCGGACTCCGGTGATGACGTAACACCCAGTGACCAAAAGAACATGGTATGTCTACCTTCTTCTATACCTTTCCATGACTCCTGGGCAAATTCCGAAACTTTTAGAGTTCTGGACATTTTATCAACAGATTGGCTCAAGAGTGTACCAAGAGATCCAATGGTTTGATTCAGTTGTGAGCCTTTACTACAACGGTGCTCCAAACGTCCGGCAGAAGACCATTTGGCGTTGACTTTGGATGCAATTGCTTGTCAATGGGATTATTTCTTATTGGATGATGGACCACTGGTGGACACAAAGACCTCAAAAAAACCTTGAAAACAAATTGTTTTTATAGGATTTTTAAGGTCTTTACTTTGATACCTCCATGCGGTATTTGTCTTGGTATACGTCCACTACTGGTGGACACAAATAGAAGAAGGCCCATATGCATGAACAGTATATGGGTCTTTTGAAGACCCATAACTCATCAACTTTCTGACAGGGAGGGCAGTGAGAGAGTGGAACAAGCTACTACGGTAGTGAGTGAGCTCTCCTTCATTGGAAATCTTCAAGCTGGATAAATATATAGTTGGGATGACCTGGAAAACCTGCATTCGCAGGGGGTTGGACCCGACGGCCCTTGAGGTCGCTTCCAACTTCACCATTCTATGATTCTATATTGCATAAGTCCACCTTTTGTGGTGGTAGAAATGGGCCCCTTACCTCTTGGGCCCATGTGCAGCTGCACAGATTGCACCAATGATATGTTCACTTGTCCTACTAGGTACGGAGAAGTACCAAGCACACGGCGAAAGGGAAGGGAAACACTGTGTTTAGGGAGAGGGAAGATGGTGCCCACCAGACTGAACCTACTGCTAGTCTCTTGGGTCCCTCACTGCACTAGATAGGTTCCGCACCTATGTGCCGAGCCGGATACCTGACCCTAGGTATCCCTAGTGATGGGCCCTAAATAGGTAATGGATGGGATAAACTCTTCGTCAACCCCACTAAACAACTATAGATGACACAAGGAGGACACACGGAGAAAAGCATGAACTACTTATCCACAGATGACTCAGGTAGAAGTTCAGCAAAGCTTTCAGCAACGATACTACAGAGATGTACAAACCACCTTTTGCAACCTCAGCTTGAAGGAACTGAAAATATCACCAGCACTAGTCCAAAGGAAAGAAGGGATATTTAAACACCAAGGGAATACTGATGATCAACCTCTGGGTGGAAGTCGAACTCCTGCTGGATCCATAAGGGAGAGAAATTAATCCAGCATGAAAGCTACCTAAACCAATGAATACTGACAGCAGGAACAATGGAAAGTCAGGGAGCATTCTGTGCAGCCAGATGCCACGACCTTCTATGGCCAGAAACCACATGACTGTCTATCACATGTGACACACTGGTGACACCACCTCTGTATTAGATCTTCGTGGGGATCTCCTCTGTGTGCAAAGATAAGAGGTTATTGAAGATGAAAGTTCAAGGAGGTAACGGCACATCCATGATTTGGTAAAAAATTGTAAATGCTTCATTTGAAGTCCATAAAAAGCAATAGTCTGTACAGTGTCGTAAAACCCTGACCCTGTTTTTTATGGACTCCAAATTTAGCATTTACAATGTTTTACTGGATAATGGATGTGCTGTTACCTCCTTGGACTTACTTCTTTACATGTTAAATCTGCAGTATGGCAGCTGGACTTGGCACCCACCGGATTTCAATCAACGGTACATGTACTCAATTATTGTCGTGGTGAGCTCAGCCTAGTTTTCTTTTATTCTGTTTAAAAGAGATCATGATGTCCATAAAAGTGGATATGTTCTATATGAATAGAGGACGCATTCTCAGAATTTTGTATCTTTGATAGCCCCAAGGAATCCCAAGTCTTACATCATTCAGTATCTAGTGTCAATAGGGATAAGACCAACCAGAGCTGAACCCCCTCTGCAAAGTAGCTAGATGGTCATGCCATGGCTCAGATTAGAATGTATACACAGGCTTCCTGACCTCTTAAAGGGCCAAAGAATGGTTAATAATAATGACTTCAGCCAATGGTCAATTTTATTTTAGTTGTATAAGAGATAAGAGACCATTCCCTGCCAATCTGGGGATAAGCAATACGTTTCCTCCCATGTCGTGTATATTTGGCCCTATCTACCCACCAGCTGCCCTTCCTGACCTCTGCCTGTGTTCAACTTTCAACCATAATCTGCCTGGTCCAACCCAATCCCTGAGGCTAAGTGTGATGCTCGACACTATAGCGTAGTGTGAGGCACATCACTAGGTGACGCTAGATACTACTTGCGTGCAGTGTGAACGGAGAGGTAATCAAAGAAGCCGGGATCAGGAACCAGAAGGACGCGACTGGACACGGGGAACAAGCAGAGACGATATCAAGATACAGGCCGAGAGTCAGGATTCCAGGAGAGTACGTATAGGATACAGGGAGCAGGAGGCGACGTGGTCAGGAGAAGGTCCGAGGTCAGAAGCCAGGAGGTAAAGACAAAGTCAGGGGGGTGGGAGGAGCAGAGTCAACTACAGTCCAGGGTTGAGAAGCCAAGATCAGATATCTGTACAAAAACGGGAGCCAAGAGCACTTACTGCAGAACCAGGAAATACGACTGGCGACATTCCGGGCGAGCATGCTCCCTAATGAAGCAGAGCAATCACCTGGAACGAGGAACATCTGAGAAAGCCCCTTCCAGTGCTGAGAAGCAACCCATCCACAGGAGCGCAAGACAAACAGCAGAGCATCTTACCCTGCAAAACCTTCTCTCCGCGATGGAACAGGGAAGTACCGGCTCTGCAGGAGAGTATGGCAAAACATCACAGAGCACAAGATGCTCCACGCATCAGAACCGTGACATTTAAGGCTGCTTTACACGCAGCAACATCGCTAGCGATTGCACCCGCCCCCATCGTTTGTGCATCACAGGCAAATCGCTGCCCGTGGCGAACAATATCGCTGGTACGCGTCACACCAACTTACCTTCCTAACAACGTCGCTGTGGCCGCCGAACAAACTTTTTTAAGGGGGCGGTTCGTTTGGCGTCCCAGCGACGTCACACAGCGGGCCACCAATAGAAGTGGAGGGGCGGGGAGCAGCCGCATTAACGACACTCCCACCTCATTGCTGGAGGATGCAGGTAAGCTGTTGTTCGTCGTTCCCGGGGTGTCACACGTAGCGATGTGTGCTGCCTCAGGAACGACGAACAACCTGCGTACCAAACGAGCAACGATTTTTGGGAAACGAACGACGTGTCAACAACCAACGATTTTGGGCACTTTTCGGATCGTTAGCGGTTGCTCGTAAGTGTCACATGCAACGACGTCGCTAACGAGGCCGGATGTGTGTCACGAATTCCGTGACCCCAGCGATATTTAGTTAGCGATGTCGCTGGGTGTAAAGCGGCCTTAAGTCTTCAGGTCATTATGGGAGTTAAGGGTGAAGACCACGCAGTCCTATGGGCTGGATAAATCTGAAGCCAAATCCTTTTGCAATGTAGTGGATTCAGACCCGCTATTAGGGCAGTACAGCTAAGTATTGCAGTAGGAGGTCAGGGCAATTTTTACAAAAATGAAAGGACCACATTAGTCAAAAAGCATGAAAAAAATTTGCACTGAACTTTTCCTTTAAGTTTGGATACAAAATGCAGGAAGAATGACTTGGCATCATGAAAAAATGCAGGTTTCTCCATTGACAGTGAAACCAAATGTGAAAAAGGTCTAAATACGGTTGATGTGTAAGTGTGGTTTACATAACTGTACTGTGACTGAACACACAGAAACCTGATCATTTCATTATACGTATGCTGGGAATAACAGGTTTGCTCAGTAAAATACCGTTGTCAGATCGTGCCTTGCTTTACCAACTTTCTAACCACGTCCCGAAATAGTGCTTAGAGTAGCCAGTCTATGGGAAAGGCAGCCGGGAACAGTTGTCCAAGGTTATTTTAAATGTCTATTATTGTATATTATTATAATTTAGTAATGATAGTATACTAATGAAGGGACATGGATGTCTATGTAACGGCTTATAACGTACCGTACATTCGTAGAGGAGTTACATCGCAGAATATGAGTAGTAGTAGGAGATAACTGATATCACGTTCTGTTATTAATGTTGGTTTATCAGCTACAAGTGTCAGTATATAATGGCAATTTTTTTTTATACTGAGCATTTGATACTTTGGATCTGCATCTTGCCGTCCCACATAGTACAGTATTGATCCATCTAATATATAAAGCTGAATGTGTGTATGTATGTGTATGTCTGTGTGTGTATGTCCGGTATTGGCATCTGCACCATCGCAGCTACAGCCACAAAATTTTACACACTCACACTTCTGGACCCCGAGAGCGTCATAGGCTATGTTTTGAGGGGAAATTTTAATCCCGCGCTTTCGAGTTATTCACCAAAAAACCTGCCTCCATTAAAGCGAATGGAGCTGGGAGCCACAGTGCAGCCAGAACTTCAGAAGAATGCGCAGCCACGCCCTTATATGGAATGCTGGCGTGTCACAATGCAGCCAGGGGAAAGAGACAGACACAGACAGGGAAAGAGGCAGACACAGACAGGGTAAGAAACAGACATAGACAGGGTAAGAGACAGACACAAAGAGACAGACACAGACAAAGAGACAGACTGACAGGGAAAGAGACAGACAGGGAAAGAGAGGGAAAGAGAGAGACAGGTTAAGAGACAGACACAGACAGGTAAAGAGACAGACACAGACAAAGAGACAGAGACAGACACAGGGAAACAGACAAACAGGGAAAGAGAGGGAAAGAGACAGACAGGGTAAGAGACAGGCAAAGACATGTAAAGAGACAGACAAAGAGACAGACACAGACAGGGAAAGAGGCAGACACAGACAGGGTAAGAAACAGACATAGACAGGGAACAGAGAGACACAAAGAGACAGACACAGAAAAAGAGACAGACTGACAGGGAAAGAGACAGACAGGGAAAGAGAGGGAAAGAGAGAGACAGGTTAAGAGACAGACACAGACAGGTAAAGAGACAGACACAGACAAAGAGACAGAGACAGACACAGGGAAACAGACAGACAGGGAAAGAGAGGGGAAGAGACAGACAGGGTAAGAGACAGGCAAAGACATGTAAAGAGACAGACAAAGAGACAGACACAGGGAAAGAGACAGAGGGAAAGAGGGAAAGAGACAGACAGGGAAAGAGAAGGAAAGAGAGACAGGGAAAGAGACAGACAGGGAAAGTGACAGAGATAGATAGACAGACAGGGAAAGAGATAGACAGACAGAGAAAGAGATTGAGACAGACGGAGAAAGACACAGAGACAGTCAGAGACAGACAGGGAAAGAGAAAGACAGACAAAGAGAGAGAGAGAGACAGAGAGATATATACAGAGGTGGATACAGACATTATCATTACATTTATATCTATTTGTTTTGTGGTGTTTGTGTGCAGAATACATTTTTGTGAATACATTCTATTTTGTTAACAGCAGTTATTAACCCGGGCGAAGCCGGGTAGTACAGCTAGTACTATATATAGCTGGATATATACATATGATAGCTGTTGACCAAAGACTTATTAAACAATTTCTCCCAACTTCTCTATATACAGTCATGACCGAAAATGTTGGAACTAGTGATGGACGAACCCAGACTGTGAAAGTCCGCATCCGCGCGGGTTCAAAAGAACCCGAGCACTGACGCCAGGCCCAGAGTTCTTAGAGAACGATCCGGATCCGGCAACTCGGATAATAAAATAAAGGAAAAATAAAGAAAAAAGAGATAAAGCAAGCCCTTTATACTTACCGTTCTGCGCTGCTGTAACAATGCTGCACATACTACTTTTGGGGTGGCTCATTATCCTTCATACATATTCATTGCTTTCCCCACCCACCGACAGTCCCAGTATCTGTGATTGGCTGGAGTCAGACAATACCTCAAGCCTGTGTGACAGCTTGTCTGACTGCTTTCAATCACAGATGCTGACTGTGTGTCTATATTTGTGTAAAAAGAAATAAAAAATTGGCCTAGGATCATATTATGATACCAAGCACAAATAAAGCATACGGCTACTGGCTGCAGCCCCCAGCCAATGCACGTTATCTTGGCTGTGTATCAGAATAAGAGGAACCACATGTGGCTTCTTAAAAAAATATTTAAATAAATAATTAAAAAAAAAAAAAATGGCATGTGGTCCCCAAATTTTGATACCCAGGTATGATAAAGCCAACAGTTGGGGGCTGGTATTCTCAGGATGGGGAGACCCATGCTTATTAGGCCCCCCAACCTAAATAGGCCCCCCAACCTAAAAATAGCAGCATGCAGACGTCGAGGATTGTTGCATCTATTAGATGCGACAATCCCAGAACTTTACGCAGCTCATCCTGATTGCCCTGGTGCAATGGCAATTGGGGTAATAAGGGGTTTATGACAGATCACAGCTACCACTAAGCCCTAGATTAGTCATGGGAGGCATCTATGAGACCCCCCATTACTAATCTGTAAGTAAAAAGAAATAAACACAAACACCAAAAAAATCCTTTATTTAAAATAAAATCCTCCTAAACCTCCACCCTCTTTCATCCATTTATTAATCCCCAAAACACTCAGATCCGACATAATCCACACCAGGTCATATGACAATTCCAGCTCTGTTGTATATAAAGTGCAGGCACAGAACATGTCCGCACGCTGTGGCTTCAGGGAGAGAATGAGCCACAGCGATGAGTGGTGTCATCATTAAGGTTATTTGTGGTCACAGCTGGAGGTTCCCACAGTCCTCCACCTGTGACCGCAAGTAACGTCACGTGACCTTATTGAACTGAGTGTCATAGACCTGCATCTCCTGGCAGAAAACCATGTGTTTTTTTTGCCAAGAGATGCAGATTTGGTGCTGAAACTTCTACACCGTATTCATGTACCCAAGCTACACCTTCTGGCAAAAAAAACGCATACAAACACTATGTGGTTTTGATGCGATACTGATGCAATTTTTTGGGCCATGGGGTGTAGATTTGGTGCAGGAATATGGTGTAAAAATCTCCACACCAGATCTGCATCTCTTGGCCAAAAAAATGCACAAAAATGGTTTTGACATCGTTTCGGTGTGGCTTTCTGCCAGGAGGTGCAAATTTGGTACTGAAATGTTTGCACCAGATGTCAGCACCAAATTCGCACCTCCTGGCCAAAAACTGCACTAGAACGGCATGAAAACTGTGTGTTACATCACCACCGGAATCCGCTCCAGCGACTTCTGCTCCGATCGCCAGGCGACGCCTTGTTCCTGCCGTGGATGCTGCTGGTGATGGGAGAGGAGTCGATGCCAGCGGCACCGGTGGGCGCAGGCTCCGATCATCCACTGGGCTGGGCTATCTTGGGATCTGCAGTACCACTGGCTGACTGTGGGTGGCGTGTGTCTTCCAGCTGAAGTTGCCAGCGTTCAGCTACAGCCAATGGGAAGACACCACACCCTTCTTAGTTCCCCTCCTTTCTGCTGACCTCTGCCAGAGATAGTTCTGATTTCCTGGCTCCTGATCCCCCCTATTCTGTTTTGTGATCCTGTGTGCTGACTTCTGCGTGTTTTCTGACTACCCTTCTGCCTGCTATTTTTGTACCTCGCTGCCCGATCCGTATTTGACCTCTGCTACGTTTTCTGATTACATCCTTGTCTGCCGATTCTGTCCCTGTTCTGCTATTCCTGGTTTGACCCTGCCTGATGACTACTCTCATGGAACTGCAGCCTTCCACAGGTAGTGATCTCCAGGGCCCTGTGTAATTCCAAATCCCTGTATAGGGGTTAAAGGGTTTTAGGGTTCTGGGGGTCCTGCTTGGTGACTGGCTTCCCTCTAGTCTGTCCATTACATCCCACCTGAGTCTGTTGATCCAGGCAGGCGTTACACTGTGCCAACAATTTTCTTCTGCCTATTTTGGCTGTTTTGTGTGAAATTATGTCCACTTTGTCTTTTTTTCCTCTTTTTTTTCTCTTGTGTTTTTCCAATACACAAAAAGAAAATAAACGGGTATCTCAAACACGTGTAATTAGAAATAATTTTCTAGGAGAAATAATTCATTTTTTGAAACAATTTCAAGGGTGCCAACACATTCGGCCATGACTGTATATGAAGCTTCACTTGTTTTTAATAGGGAAAGAAGAAAGAGTGTCCTACCTACCTTGAGAACACAATGATCGCGAATTGGCATTCAAACAGCCTGATTCTCATCTGCCACAATATCTTCTGTTGGGAAGACTTCATACACATTAGTTGGATGGTTGTTCCCTCCGATTTTGGCATGGTCAACCGACTTTAATCTAATGGGCATGGGGCTTTATGGCTGAGGATTGTCTAAAGTGGATAACCCCTTTAACCAAAATTGCCAACTAACAAGCAACTCTACCCTTCTTTCCTTGGCATTGTGTATGATTAGTACATTTATGATATTCCAGTTGAAAAGTAGGCAGGTAAAAGGGGACAATATGCTTAGGAAAGAATATTTAGGAGGCATTAACCACTTTGGCACCATTAAGAACTAGAGCTCTGGAAACACGCAGCTGTATTTTTTCCAGACATAACTCCCACGATATATTTTCAATGTCAAACGTAGTAGTAATCTGTATTTTTTTTAAAAAGTCTTGTTCAACTCTACAAAGTTTATGACAAGTGAGATTAACCCACCCTGAGCCGTAGGATTATCCTGAAAAGGTTGCATGCACGTGGGGGTCTCGATTGTAGCTTAATACACTTAATGTGTAAATGACCCCTTGAGGTATGCAGAGCTGTCTCATTCCATGGAAATATACTATGGCTTTTACCTGTAAATGGGAAATTTAAAATAAATAAATAAAATTAAAGAAAACAAAAGTTATAAAAAAAATATATATTTTTTTAAAAAGTTCCCAAAGTTAAGCTAACTAAACTAAACGTTAAACTTTTTGAATAAAATAAAAAATATATATAAATAAAAATAGAAAAAAAGTTTCCAAAGTTAAGCTAAACTAAAGCTAAATTTTTTTAATAAAATAAATGAAAAATAAAAATACATTTTTAAAAAAAGGTTCCAAGGTCAAGCTAACTAAAGTTAAACTTTTTTTTAATAAAATATAAAAAATGAATACAAAATAAAAATAAAAAAAAATCAAAAGTTTCCAAAGTTAAGCTAACTAAACGATGAACTTTTTGACTAAAATAAAAATAAAGAAAAAATAAAAATATTTAAAAAAAAAACCATTTTGTGAGAATAAGCTAACTAAACTAAAAGTTAAACTTTTTTATTAAAATAAAAGAGAATTAAAAATAAAAATATTTTTTTTAAAAAACGTTTCTGACATTAAGTTAAACTTTTTGAATAAAATATGTAAAAAAAAAAGAATTAAAAAGTTTCCGACTTCAAGCTAACTAAACTAAAAGCTAAACTTTTTGAATAAGATAAAAAAATAAATAACCAAAAAAAAAAGTTTCCAAAGTTGAGCTACCGAAACTAAAAGTTTAACTTTTTGAATAAAAAAATGAATAAAAAATGTATTTTTTTGAATAAGATAAAAAAATAAATAAACAAAAAAAAAGTTTCCGAAGTTGAGCTAACGAAACTAAGTTTAACTTTTTGAATAAAAAAATGAATAAAAAATGTTTGTTTTTTTTAAAAAAAAAAATGTTTCTGAGGTTAAGCTAACTAACTAAAAGCTAAACTTTTTGATTCAAATAAAAAAAATAAAGAAAAAATAATCAAAAAAAAATAAAAAAAATTGTGAGGATAAGCTAACTAAACTAAAAGTTAAAAGTTTCCGAGATTAAGTTATCTAAATTAAAACTTATACTTTTTTAATAAAATAAAAATAAATAAATAAAAAGTGAAAATAAAAAAAAAAATGAAAAATTCCAAAGTTAAGCTCTCTAAACTAAAAATTTAACTTTTTGAGCAAAATGAAAATAAATAAATAAAAATTAAAAATAAAAATATTAAAAAAAATCCAAAGTTTAGCTCTCTAAACTAAAAGTTAAACTTTTTTATTAAAATGAAAATAAATAAAAAGTAAAAATATTAAAAAAATTCCAAAGTTAAGCTATCTAAACTAAAAGTTAAACTTTTTGAATAGATCTTTTTGCATCACAAAACATCGTCAATTCATCTTCTTTGTTTGCAATGTGTGAATAATGAATATTCATAATCTTTTTATTTTAATTAAAAAATTTAGAAAAATTATAAAAAAAAATAAATACATCTTCTAAAGCACTAAAGTGTCATCTGGGTTTTAAGCCTCGCAATTAAGGATTCACGCTGGGCAAAAAGTGGTTTCCTTGCAGAAGAGATATTGTTTTAAGTAAAGCTATTGATTATCTTGAAAAAAAAAAGGAGCCTGGCTAAATAGATTTGATTAGTCGCATGCAATAATGCTGCCAGTTAGGGCCTCGCTTTGTATTCTTTATCGCTCTGATCTCTTTTCACTGTTTCTTTATATCTGTTATGATTTTAGAAAAAAAAATCACCTGGTGGGAGAGCAAAATAAATTTTAGTTGAAAGCTTTTGTCTGAGGCGCAGTCTCTATTCTTCCATTTTCATGCCCTTAAAATGCTCAATTACCGTCTGTGCTGCAGGGAGAATAAATGCAGTCTGTATGGAACCTAACCCTTTTCTTATGATTTTTTTTTGTTTTGTTTTTGTTGCCCCCATCAACACCGCTCACCTAATTAAATCTGATATATCTAGTAAGAGGCAAAAAAAAAAAAAAAAGATTTGTTCAGAATTTTGTATTTCTTTTTAGAAATCCGCTTAATGAATTTTAGAGTCTTTTGTCTAAGAAATTGTTTCTTTATCTCCTGAAATTATGAAATAAAGTAAGTCCCTCGGATCATCACAAGAAAAGAAAAAAAACATGACTCCTTTTATTGAAATATTGTCACGGTGGAACGTGATAAAAGAAAATTAAATGCTAAATATTGGGGTAAAACAAACCTCTGGGATCATATTTGTTCTTCATTCTTTTTCTGTGAATTTTTGTTTTTAAATATCTTATATACTAAGCAACTAATACATATTACAATATAAATTGTATATTACAATATAAATTACATATTACAATATATACATATGTTATTACTTTTATAATTAATAATAGAAGTAGCAGCAACAGATAATAATAATAATAATAATAATAATAATAATAATAATAATAATAATAATAATAACAAAAATAGATTAAATAAACAGAACATTTTCCTATCCCATAATAGTGATACAATTAATGCACAAGCCATGACTTTTTACTCTTTAGTCACAATTTAGTCATCTATTTATTTTGTGCTCACTTCTTGGTACAATCTCTTGATGATTGTGCAATTAACATTGACTACCTGAAAAACTTTCAAAAGTGAAAACAAAATACAAAAATGTAAATATATAATGTAACAAAGAAAAAAAATAAATAAAAATCATTTCTTACATTGACTTTTTTTGCATGGATATTTTATTTCATTTTTATCACGTTCAAAGTATTTTCTATTTTTGTATATATAATTGACACCCCTTTAAATAATAATAATAATAATATTTTATTTGAATAATAATTCTAAAACCATTAGAACTTTTACGTAATAGTGTAATAATATATATACTATAATATATATATATATATATATGTATACTGTGTATATATATATATATATATATATATATATATATATTAGATAAAAAAGTATGATTATTGCCCTTTGTAGTATTACGATTATTATTATTATTTTTATTTGTATTATTATTATAATTATTATTATCATTATTATTGTTATTATTATTGTTGTTATTATTATCATTGCTATTATCATTATAATTATTTTATAATAATAATAATAATAATAAATAATAATAATCATCATACTATTATATACAAGTATTACTATTGCACATTTCATCATGATCATCATCATCATCATCATTATTATTATTATTACTACTATTATTATTATCACTACTAGTATTGCTATTGTTATTTCAATCATTATTATTACTATTATTATTGCTATTATTATTATCATTATTATTGCTATTGCTGTAGTTATTATTAATATTAAATTATTATTATTGGTAATGATATTATTATTATTATTATTATTATTATTATTATTATTATTATTATTATTATTATTATTTTGATTATTTTCCTCCTTAATGGCAATTCTTGAAAATCAGCGCATTCTCTGAGCCTCTGACTGCTGATCCACTGGAGCAATTTGCCTGTGGTAACAGCGTGAAAGCATAACTTTTATATAATTGCTATATTTCCAGTCTAGAGAGAGAAAGTCAAGTTGATGCTGAAGCTGCTGAATAGGAAAGAAACTATTGTCTTGGAAAAATAATGCATACGTGTAAAGAATGTAAAATATTTTCCGAATCTAATTCTAACGCTATTCTGTCATCACTTTGAGCTTGGGGGCGGCTTTCCAGTTTATTCTTCATTAGTTGTTTGTACACTTAAAGGCACATTACTTGTCAAATGCAAGTTTTTGTAGAGTAGAAGACCTGGTCTACAACTTCTAGATATCACCGGGATTGGGCCTTTAGAAAGTTTCAAGTCATCACCATATTACTGTGCAACCATCCTCCATATTTTATGGCTGTAATACGGTACCTATAGCGTCTTGATCTACCTCCATTCGCCTCTGATTTCCTGCAGGGTCACATTCAAAACTTTCCATATTTTTTTTCATATAGTAAAATATATTATGGATCTATTGTTTTCTAGACTTGTTGGGTTCAGAGTTCGGAAACTGTGTAAGGGTATGTGCAGACGGCGTCCTTTCCAGACAGGAACCAGCTTGAAAAAGCGCTAAAAGGGAATGAACATATTTAACCGCTTTAGACTTCAGAAGCAAGAAAGTGAGAAGAAGTGACTGCCGGCAGATGCCTATGCAGCTAAAAGTAATAATGAAAGAGGGCTCACTACACTGACACTAAGGCCGACTTTGCTAGCGATCGTACCTGCCTCCGTCGTGCATGCGTCACGGGAAAATATCTGCCCGTGGTGAACAATATCGCTAGTACCCCTCACACAAACTTACCTTCCTAACGATGTCGCTGTGGCCGGCGAACAATCTCTTGTTTAAGGGAGAGGTTCGCGCGGCATCACAGCGACATCACACAGCGGGCCGCCAATAGAAGCGGAGGGGCGGAGAGCAGCTGCATTAACGTCACTCCCACCTCGCTGCCGGAGGACGCAGGTAAGGTGTTGTTCCTCGTTCCCAGGGTGTCACACGTAGCCATGTGTGCTGCCTCAGGAACGACAAACAACCTGCGTCCCAAACAGGCAACAATATTTTGAAAAGGAACGATGTGTCAACAATCAACGATTTGTGCCGCTTTTTGGATCATTAGCGGTCGCTCGTAGGTGTCACATGCAACGACGTCGCTAACGAGGTTGGATGTACATCACGAATTCCGTGACCCCAGCGACATATCGTCAGATAACTCATAGCGTGTAAAGCGGCCTTTAGTCCTCCATCATCAGCGGGTGCGATGATGTCACTAATGTGCACCCGCTGTGCCAAGATGTGCAGAGCTGTAGGACACACACCACTGCAGAGATCGGAGCAGTGGGGGAAAGAGGAGAGGAGAGTGGTCTATTTATTTTTAAATCAGTGAGTACACTGGTGAAGGATTATGGGGTGCTTTATACTATTTTGAAGACTATTAGAGGGCATTATAATATATAGAGGACTATGAATGGTGCATCATAATATATCCAGGACTATGGGGGTGCATTATAATATTGGAGGATTTTGTGGGGTGCATTATAATATATGGAGGACTGAGAAATATGCATTAAAATATATGAAGGACTATGTAGGGTACATTATATAGATATGGGGGACTATGTAGAGCATTATATTATTTAAAGGACTGTGGGGTGCATTATAATATATGGAAGTCTATGGGGGTGCATTATAATATAATATATGGAGGACTATGGGGGTGCAATATAATATGTGGAGGACTATGGGTTTCATTATATTAGTATATAGAGGACAAAGGGGGTGCATTATAATATATGGCGGACTATGAGGGTGCATTACAATTGTACTGAGGACTATGGGGTGCATTATACTATACTCTTCCAGACTATATTCTTCCAGGATTTCACAGACTTGTCTAAATATTGTTGAGCAAACTTTAGACGCGCTTGAGCCTACTTTTTGTTTAGCAATGGAATCTTGGGTGGTGAGCGTGCATACAGGCCATGGAAGGGGAGTGCATTACTTATTTTTGTAAACCATTATACCTGCTGTTTTCAGGTCTTTCTATACCTCTCCACAGATGGTTCTTGGCTCTTGGACAACTCTTTTGATAATTCTGTTCACTCTTCTGTCTGAAATCTTGCAGGGAGAACCTGGTCGTGGCAGGTTTATGGTGAAATTACGTTCTTTCCACTTTTGGATTATGGCCCCACAGTGCTTACAGGAACCTTCAGTAGTTCAGAGATTCTTCTGTAAGCAATGTTATCAGTATGTTTTGCAACATTAAGGTTGCAAAGTTCTTGAGACAGCTCACTGGTTTTACACATCATGAGATGTTTCTTGTGTGGCCCCTTGGTAATGGGACACTTTTTTATAGGCCATCAGTTGAACAAGGCTGATATTATTTTTCTCTAAGTGGCAGGATTGCTTCCTAATTGCTGATAGATTTCATCTAATGTTATGACTTTCCATGGCTTTTTGAATGTCTCTTTCTTATTGTGTTCAATATTTTTTTCCTGGGTCATTTCTCCACATAACTTAATTTATGGACAGCTATGGTTTGAGTTCTTTGCGTGTGTAGATTGGATGGGTTGTTAGCAAAGGCAGATCATTGCATTTTAAGTGGCTGCCCAATGTGGTGTCATCATGCTGGGTACATTTTTGGGCTCTCTTGTCTGGTGAGCCTGTTTTCCATTGCCAGGGGTCATTTCCAACTGTATCTGCATATTCCCAGATGCCCAATGTCCCAATAGGCTACTTACTTTGCTTAATCCAACATATTAGTCACAGTTGTCTACTATGTAGTCCTGTAAGGTAAGGTGGTGTGCATGATGCACTGTCCATCTAGCACTGCCAATATCACAAGCTGCCAATGTCCAAGATGCGATCAATCTATTTACAGCGCACCAATCACCAGGATTTTCCTATTTAACCTAAAGCCAGTGCTATACTGACACTATCAGGCTGATTCTATACATACAGTACCTTTAGTGGCCAGCTCGGATGTATAGGTCTTGAAACACAAGTAAAGTTTGTAAAATGAGCAACTTTTTGAATGACAGCAACTGCCGATCAGTTGATAGCTGGGGTGGGTATTCATAGTGATTCCCGCCCCCTGCCTATCCATCCTCGCATTATCTATTATTTATGATAATTCCATTATAGACATTTGTGGCTATAAATCATGGTGGCTAAAAGGACCTGTGCTGATCTCATACCCATGTGACCGGAAGGGGCGGGGCCTCAGCCAGCAGAAAAATAATGTTTCTTCCTGGTATCAGCTATGTTGGTCAAATGAGTATGACCACAGCAAGGTGGTTCTTCTAGCCACAACCATTAGTAAAACACTTCTATCATGGAATTAGCATAAATAATAGATAGATGGAGGACGTACAGACAAGGGGGTGGGAATCACTATCAAAACCCACCCAAGCTATTAGCAGCTGCTGTCAATCAATAAACTGTTCATTTTACAATCTTTACTTGCTTCACGTGTTTCAAAACCTATACATCCGATCTCACAACTAAAGGTATGTATAGAATCAGCCTGATAGTGCCAGTATAGCACTGGCTTTAGGTTACATAGGAAAAACCTGGTGATTGGTGCGCTTTAATACTTTATGTGTTTCTAGCATGTATATTATACTTGGATTCCAGCTATAGGATTCGGTCTCTCTTTATGGCAGTCTATGACTAATGTGCTTATATTATTTAGGAGTTGTTATTTCTTGGGCCACAATTCTTGTTTGCCGTAGCTTCTAATTTGATTTAATGCATTAATTAATTTCGAGCTTAATGTCTTAATTAATATATTAATATTTAATATCTACTCTTAACTTAGGAACTGAACATAATTGTTTATATACGTGGCCAAATACATTGCATTGATATTGTCGAATTGGGGGAGAAAAGCAACACAGGTGCGGAAATTCTTGAGAAATAGAGTGTGAAGGAGAGAAGGAGGTAATGGATAAGGACGGGATGTCTTGATATGGAAAGAATACAAATTACGTTATATGTGGATATTGCAGAACCCCCTGGAGACATGAGATGTACTTATGTAGGTTCTTTATTTTACAGACCCAAAATTCAATGCTTACAGCCTATTCTTAAAATGTAACTTTAGTAGAACCTGTAGAAAAGCACTGTGTTGTTGTCACCATCCCTCATTTTGCGTTAAATTTCCTTCTCTACTCTTTTCTTATCTCCTCTTCCCACAATCGCAGACAAGATTTTTCCCGTGCCTCCTCCATACTCTGGAACGCTCTACCCCAGCACATCAGACTCTCTCCTACCGTGAAAAGTTTCAAGAGGAACCTGAAGACCCATCTCTTCCGACAAGCCTACAACCTACAATAACCCTCAGTCCAGTACACCACTGCGCAACCAGCTCTGTCCTCACCTATTGTACCATCACCCATCCCCTGTAGACTGTGAGCCCTCACGGGCAGGGTCCTCTCTCCTCCTGTAGACTGTGAGCCCTCACGGGCAGGGTCCTCTCTCCTCCTGTAGACTGTGAGCCCTCGCGGGCAGGGTCCTCTCTCCTCCTGTAGACTGTGAGAGCTCACAGGCAGGGTCCTCTCTCCTCCTGTAGACTGTGAGCCCTCACGGGCAGGGTCCTCTCTCCTCCTGTAGACTGTGAGCCCTCGCGGGCAGGGTCCTCTCTCCTCCTGTAGACTGTGAGCCCTCGCGGGCAGGGTCCTCTCTCCTCCTGTAGACTGTGAGCCCTCGCGGGCAGGGTCCTCTCTCCTCCTGTAGACTGTGAGCCCTCGCGGGCAGGGTCCTCTCTCCTCCTGTAGACTGTGAGCCCTCACGGGCAGGGTCCTCTCTCCTCCTGTAGACTGTGATCCCTCGCGGGCAGGGTCCTCTCTCCTCCTATACCAGTCTGTTTTGTACTGTTAATGGTTGTTGTACGTGTTTTTATGTATACCCTTTTTCACTTATAAAGTGCCATGTAATTAATGGCACTATAATAATAATAAATAATAATAATAATAGAAAACTAATTTTGGTTTACATACCAGTCTATAGCATTCAATAACTGTCCTGGTTTTCTTGGTCTATAATTTGCCACCATCATTTTTAATGGACTGTTCCTCTTTATCAACATTCTGCAAGCAGTATCAGAGCTTCAATTTATTTTCCCAGATTTTGCAACATGTATTGCGCCTGCATTGTTCAATGGCTTTCCTTAACTGAACTGAAAGGCCCCATGCAGACGCTGCATTTTTTGACACGTTTTTGCTGCGATTTTGGATGCAGTTTGTGGCACAAAAGTGAATGTATTTCCTTCCGAACCCTTATCTTCCCATTAGTTGGTTGGCCAATTTATTGAAAATTAGCTGGTTCTGACGGTTTCATCTTTGGAGCGTCTGTGGGGTTTAGTCTGCCAAGAGTGTTTGCCTGCAGCCACATCCCCTATTTGAAGCCACACACTTGCGTGGTCACTGTGAGAATGTGTGTTTGGACTCTGGGCTCATTGAGGCATCACTAGCAAGAAAAATCCTAAAGATTTTAGGAAACTTTTGGCGGTCTTCAGAGGTTTGCTTTTGAGAGCTTGGAATGTCTCCCTTTTTCCAGGCACCTTCAGGACATTCTGGAATTGTTGGATCATATGAATGTTAGGGATCATGGAGATGTCTGTGCCAATCAGTCTGAGGATGGACCGCCAATGCATGTATTAGTCACGTCTCTCCTGACCAGAGGGGGACAGCTTCATATATTTCTATGAAGCTGAAATGCTTGTGTCGGAAAAACAGGGGACAATCCATGCATTGCATACCATGTGTCACAATTAGGGATGATCGAATACCTCAAATATTCGGCTTCGCGAATATCCGACGAATAGGTCGCCGATATGCGAATATTCGATGCGCAATGTAAGTCTATGGGAAGCCCGAATAGTTCCGAATAGTTGTTATTCGGGTTTCCCATAAACTTACATTGTGCATCGAAAATTCACGAATAGTCGAATAGCGGCGACCTATCGGCAAATATTCGCGAAGCCAAATATTTCAGGTATTCGATCATCCCTAGTCACAGTCTAACTGTAGAACAGCAAGGGACAGGGGCTCCTATGCTGCCCCTTACATTAGAGGTCCCTAGGCTATCCCTAACCTCAGGGTTACCCCTAATGTTGGAGATGCCCAAGTCTCATACCTGGCTATTCCCCTGACCAGAACTAATCTGATTCCCCCCTCCCAACAGGAAGGCACAGGAGTGAGATGGAAACACAGATTAAGACAGACAGGGAAAACCAAAACTCTGACACACTGCACACACACAGAAATTGACAATGAGAGACTAAGAAGAAAAGCAAGTGCAGGAAGGGTGCAGCAAAAAAAAGACAACAAGGGTTAACTCTACAACCCCACACAGCACCAAGTACTACAACCACCAGTTAGTCTGGATCACAACACCTCAACGGTGCAGCTTAGATAAACTATAGCTGGCATAGAAGGAAGAATCTAGGCAGAATATATAGGAGGGGAGCCGATGTGATTGGCTCCCCCACAACATGTGATCAATAGAGACTAACAAGCAGACCAGCAGAGATTAACTCTTGTTAGTCTGCCTATGAACTACCAATGTGTTGGTCGAAAAACAGGTCCTCCAGCGTTCATTACAGTCATAAGAGAACTTATCATGTGGAGTATGAACAGATCCCAATGCCATCATGACAGTCAGTGATGTTTGTAAAAACCAGTATTGGGCTGAAATTGTTGAACGTCTGTATGAGCCCTTAGGGGTACTTTGCACACTACGACATCTCAAGCCGATGGTAGCGATGCCGAGCGCGATAGTCCCCGCCCCGTCGCAGCTGCGATATCTTGTGATAGCTGCCGTAGCGAAAATTATCGCTACGGCAGCTTCACATGCACTTACCTGCCCTGGGACGTCGCTCTGGCCGGCGAACCGCCTTCTTCCTAAGGGGGCGGGTTGTGTGGCATCAAAGCGACATCACATGGCAGGCGGCCAATAGAAGCAGGGGGGCGGAGATGAGCAGAACGTAAACATCCCGCCCACCTTCTTCCTTCCTCATTGCAGCCGGGACGCAGGTAAGGTGATGTTCCTCGCTCCTGCAGCTTCACACACAGTGATGTATGCTGCCTGCTGGAACGAGGAACAACATCGTACCGTCACTGATGCGAAATTATGGAAATGTAGGACCCTACACCGATCATACGATAATGAAGGTTTTGCACTCATTAATCGTATGTAAAAGGATTCACATACTGCGATGTCGATAGCGACGCCGGATGTGCGTCACTTTTGATTTGACCCCACCGAAATTGCACCTGCGATGTCGTTGTGTGCAAAGTACCCCTAACCCTTGTTAGTCTGCCTATGAACTACCAATGTGTTGGTCGAAGAACAGGTCATCCAGCGTTCATTACAGACATAAGAGAAGTTATCACATGGAGTCTGAACAGATCCCAACGCCATCATGACAGTCAGCGATGTTTGTAAAAACCGTTATTGGGCTGAAATTGTTGAACATCTGTATGAGCCCTAAAGGGGGCTTTACACGCTACGACATCGCTAATGCGAACTCGTTGGGGTCACGGAATTGGTGACGCATATCCGGCCGCATTAGCGATGCCGTTGCGTGTGACACCGATGAGCGATTTTGCTTCGTTGCAAAAACGTGCAAAATCGCTCATCGGTGACATGGGGGTCCATTCTCAAAAATCGTTACTGCAGCAGTAACGAGGTTGTTCCTCGTTCCTGCGGCAGTACACATCCCTCCGTGTGACACCGCAGGAACGAGGAAGCTCTCCTTACCTGCCTCCTGGCCGCTTTGCGGAAGGAAGGAGGTGGGCGGGATGTTACGTCCCGCTCATCTCCGCCCCTCCGCTTCTATTGGGCGGCCGCTCAGTGATGTCGCTGTGACGCCGCATGGAGCACCCCCTTGGAAAGGAGGCGGTTCGCCGGTCACAGCAACGTCGCCGGGCAGGTAAGTATGTGTGACGGGTCTGGGCAGCGATTTGCCCGTGTCGCGCAACAAAAGGGAGCGGGTACCCACACTAGCGATATAGGGACCGATATCGCAGTGTGTAAAGCCCGCTTTAGTCTTCTTTTTAGTAGAGCACATTTCCGAAAGTCAAAGACCCATACTTTCCATTGCCTGATATCTCGGTGCACTATTTATTTGACTTCTACCCATTTTCCAGGCCTCATTATATTTGCCACCAGCACTTTTTTCCCATCCCTAAGTTTATTAGGCCTCATTTTAATTATGTAACCATCTAAAACATCGACTCCTTGACATTCACAGTTATTAACGCTTACCTATAAAAACTCCGAATCTTTCAATATTCCTGCTAAAAGCTGCTGGAGTTTATTGCAGCGAGTAACCTGAACAGAACTTCAGATTATGAACTTTAGGGAAAAGATGAATACGTTTATGGACATGGAAACTGTGGAGAAAGAACTTTGATGTAGGGCCATTAAAATATCAAATGCAAAGATCACTTACTCATGTGCATAATTCCAGTGCTCTGTGTAGATGACAGGTTTCGTACGAGGGATCCCATTCAGCTTTCAGGATTTAATGTATATTTCAGTCGGGTTTCATCAAGATACCTGACATTAGATGGCTAATTAGTTAAGAAAGGAGTAGCTTGCACACAGCCGCTCCGAGAGGGACACAGCTGACGACGGGTAAACTGCAATCTGTTACTGGAAACATCATTTTTACCGCACTTCAAACGTTGCAAACATTTAACATTACTTTTTTTTGAGACAGATATACAGGGGGAGGACGAGCGGATGGAAAAAACATGAAAAAGGACATTAACTGAAATCGTTAGAGATGGTATAATCAGTATCCCGGCTTAAACGCAACATTAAAGGGAACCTGTCACCAGATTTGGCGACTATAAGCTGCGGCAACCACCAGTGGGCTCTGATATACAGCACTAGAAGGTGGCCCGATTGTAACGTATGGGGTAGTCTAGAATGTGTATGTAGGTTAGCAGATTGAATAATAAGGTAATGAATGGACTGGATGGGTTCGGTTTAATTTCGTATTTTTATAAGTGTTTATTGGTTTTAAAATGACAACAGAAGGAGCAGTTTTAATAGAGGATTCTAATGTTTAATGATGTCCATGGCTTGTAATGAAAGAAGGCCATGAACAGTGTAAAGTTAAGTAAAAATATTTTTGTACACCGCATTTTGTGTGAAGACCTTTTCACTATCTGTAAGTAACTTTCCTTGTAAAGGGAGGTCAACAACTTGCACTTTGACATTGGATCTCATTGTCACAATAAAACATTATATACAAAATGGCTGGTGTCACAATTGATGAAAATGTTAATACAGTGGAACCTTGGTTAACGAGAACAATCCGTTCTGGGACTGTGCTTGTTAACCAAGTTACTCGTTCAGCAAAGCAAGATTTCCCATAGGAAATCATTGCAATGCAGACAATTCCTTCCACAACTTGTTACATGTCCCATCCTGGTCCCCTATTCTGTCATTCCACACACGCACAAACACACACAAACACACTCACAAACACGCATGCACACACACATATGATGCTGACCTTACCTTCCGTTCCATCGCCAGCATCCTGGAACTTGTAGTTCACCCATACAGGCTGTGTATTGGATAACCATCGCGATCGATGCCGGACCTTCCACTCCCAGCGCGCTTACGTCAAAGGCAGGAGTTGCTTGCCTCTGATTGGCCAGCACACTGCCTTTGAGTAGTGGCTGACAGGGAAAGTTCCTCCCTCGTAGCGATACTTGCCGATACACATCCTGCAGCGGCGAACTACAAGAAGCATGAGGCCGGCGATGAAACAAAAGGTAAGGTGAGCATAATATGTGTACCTTCCGTTCTATCGCCGGTCTCATGGTTCTTGTAGTTTGCCGCTACAGGATGTGTATCGGCAAGCATCGTGACGAGGGAGGAACTGGTCGCAATGGTTACCCGATGCACATCCTCTATGGGCGAACTGCAAGTTCCAGGAGGCCGGCAATGGAACGGAAGGTAAGGTGAGCATAATCTGTATGTGTGCGTGTGTGCCGCCCTGGACTAGCCAGGTAGTCACATACATACCAACACACACACACCCCACCTTAGACAGTAACAACAGTCAGACAAAAACCCTTGTTGCCTCCCTCCAGGGTCTGATGTCCACACCAGGTGGGGCGGAGCCAGGCGGTTGGCCCCACCCACCGAGGAGTTCACAGGCCTGGAGGCGGGAAAAGCAGTAGATAGAGTTTGGAGGTGAAAGTAGGAGGACATGAACTGCAAGTGTCTGGGTCGGAGCCCAGGCACTGACAGCAAGGTTGGCAGATGGTGGTGGTCGTCTGCAGGAGTTGGTGGAACTCTGCAAAGCCGTAAGGACTGGGGCTGGGCGGTGGCCCACCGGTACCGAACCAGGGAGCGGAGTGAAGCTAAGCACACAGGCAGGGCCATCGGACCCCGACCAGGCTTGGAGCCGCCGTCAATAGTCAAATCCGAGTGTTACAGGAACCCCAGGGGTTCCCCAACAACCAAGTCCCAACAGAAGACAACAGTCCACACTGTGAGGATATACAGCCACCGCCACAGGCTAGAGATCCAAGGGCCAGCGCCTGCGGGCAAAACAGGCTCCTACGGCACTTATACGCCGGGGAGCGGACTACCGGTGGGCAACCACAGGAGTCAGAACATTTCTAAAATGTGCAGGGTAAGACAGCCACCATCAGCCGTCCGGGGAGAGCACAACAACACTGCAGCCGGCTGCGGGACCCGTCCATCCGGCCGTTTTGGTTTACCAGACACTCTGTCAGTGATTGTCTGAGTGAGTACACCAGTGCCGTCCGGCACCGCGCCGCGCTGTCCCTGCAACCCTGCACCCCAGCCATCCAGCCTCCCCGTTACACCACCGGGCCCCGGGATCACTAACCCCCTACCCACGGAGGGGACAACATCCTAGCTGCTCCCTACCATCTCTCCCGGGATCCCCGTCACCAGCAGCGGTGGTGCCATCATCACCACGTCCCGTGGGTGGCGTCACGAACAATCTCCCCCCACCCAAACTACCCCTTTTCACTCACGGGTGAGGAGCGCTGCTCGAGTCCGTGTGTCCAGCCCACCACTCGAGCCACCGAGCAGCAGCAGCAGAAGCCCCGGACCTGAGCGTGGCGAGCGCGTCCCCTCCACCCGCGACACGTGCATGCGTGTTTGTTTGTGTTTGTGTGGACTGCAAGAGCGGGTTAGAGTGGATGTGGCGGTGGATGTACGGAACCAGAAGTGTGTGCGGTGAGTATTTTGCACGTACAGCAAAGCTTGCTCGTAAACCGAGTTACAAATTTACATCAAGCTTTGCTCGTTCAGTGAAATACTCGCTAAGTGGGTTACTCGTTAAGCGAGGTTCCACTGTATTATAATTTTTCCCAGTTGTATGTGAAGAAAGGAGTCAGGGGCGGTAGACAGGGGGAGCAGCGATGGCGGAGCCGGGCGGAGGCCAGGTGCGCGGGGGTCCGGGGCCAAGCGGGGCCATGTGTGCGGGGGGGAGGAGCCGAGCTGAGCCATGGCGCTGGGGACTGCATGGCTGGGGACAGGTGACTATCCAGGTGTGTGTGTGTGTGTGTGTTTTTAGTGTATACATGCGGAGGGCAGACTGCGGGGGGCGGAGGTGAGCAAGGTAATGTGTGCGGGGGGCGGAGTGCAGGGGGGGTGGAGCCGAGGGGGGCCATGGCACTGAGGACGTTAGTGCTGGGGACTGCATGGCTCACGACAGGTGACTATTCATGTGTGTGTGTGTGTGTGTGTGTGTGTGTGTGTGTGTGTGTGAGTGTTCAGTGTATACATGCGGAGGGCAAAGTGCGGGGTAGTGGAGCCGAGTGGGGTAATGTGTGCGGGGGGCGGAGGCGAGCGATGGGTATATGTCGGCTGTGTTGTCGGTGTGGGCTCCCGGGGGTACAGCACTCACCGAGAAGTCGGGACTCCGTGTGGGTGCGGGGAAAAGTGTCGGGCGTCGTCCTGTCGGCCCGTAGTTCAGGTTGTTCAGTTAGCTGAGCCGTTGGTCGCAGGCTCTTTAGCGTGCGCGCGGTGTGGCGACAGTTGTCACTGTAATGACGTAATTTTGGAGCAAGACAGACAGACACAGAATAAGGCAATTATATATATAGATTCTAGAATTCTGTATTTAAGAGCCCAGGCCGCTGTGTAGAATGTAAAAAAACATTTTATAATACTCACCTAAGGGGCGGTGCGGGACAGACTGGTCAGATGGGTGTCTCCGTTCTCCGGTACTGGCGCCTCCTCCACCGGGACCTCAATGCCAGCTAGTGTGGATGATGTAGGAGGCGTCATGCACCCAGGCTTCAGAAGAAGGAGGATAAAGATGGCCGAAAGGGGAGGCGCCGGTACCAAAGAACAGAGACACCCATCCGACCAGTCTGTACCACACTGCCCTTTAGGTGAGTATTATAAAGGGATTTTAACGTTCTACACAGCGTCCTGGGCTCTTATATACGGCATGTTAGAATGCTGTATATAAGAGCCCACTGGTGGTAGCCGCAGCTTATAGTCACCAAATCTGGTGACAGGTTCCCTTTAAGAATGACTTATCCCTTCATTGATAGCCAATTGGCCTTTTTACTGCGTCATTTTTACATCTCAATGTTCTAGTGGTCCTATAGTTTAATGGTGGCACGGCAGGTCGTGCCTCCGTGGTTCAGGGTCCCACCCAAGCGGTATGGACATAATCAACGTGTCCACATACTATAAAAACAATTTTTAAGCTTTTTTTTTATCATGCCTTTCTTTACAAGTATTTTAAGTGCTTTATTTATTTTCTAATGTTTTTAAAAGTATTTTTGGCATTGGTTTTCAGTTTATTTTTTTTATAGATTTTTTTTTATAAATTTTGAATGTGTTTTGAAGTCTTCTAGAAAAGCCTAAAAAGGCTGTGACCAGCCTGAACACTATAAAGATCACTGAACGCTAGTATATACCCATGTGTATATAGTGAGTGGTATGAAAACACCCACAGGATCTTCGGAAAGCTTCACTCACATGTATAATGGCCCTTGTAAAGACACAGAATGAGAACTGAGTCACATGTACTGATGTATACAGATACTCTACCGACACATCAACAACTGGGTTTAATATGTGCCCGTATATCACAAAGAACTGGGTCACTATTGGTCAAGGGCATTGCTAGTGCCAAAGATCTGAGGTCCCAGCCACAGACTTTGTGGTGCCCTGGACAAGCCAGGGGCCACAGAGCACAACACAAACACACCCCACACTCCCGGTCAGGCACACCAAAGTCAGACAAAAACTCTTGTTGCCTTCCTCCAGGGGCTGATGTTCACACCAGGGGGTGGGCCAGGCGGTTGGTCCCGCCCACCGAGGAGTTCACAGTCCTGCAGGCGGGAAAAGCAGACAGATTAGTTTTGGAGGAGAAAGTGAGAGGAAGGAGAAGTGGTAGTGGAGCAACTTACTGACAGCGTCCAGGTGTGTGGCCCGGGCGGTACAGCAAGGTTGGCAGACGGTGGTGACCGTCTGCAGGAGTGGCCTATCGGAGTTACCGTAAGGACCGTGGACGGGCGGTGGCCCGGCGGTACCGGACCGGTACACGAAGAGAAGTCAGCACCATCTGGCAGGGGCTTACGGACCCCGGCAAGGCTAGGAGTCGCCGTGAATTTGCCGAATCCGTTAGTGAAGGGGACCTCCTGGGTTTCCAAACAGCCAAGTCCCGACAGAAGGCAACAGTCCAACCAGAAGAGGGAGACACCGCCACTGCCAAGGCAACCGTTTCTCAGGGCAAGAGCCTGCGGGCAAAAAGGGGCTCCTCCAGCCCACATCCAAGCTGGGGAGCGGGTTACCTGTGGAAACCCATCGGAACCATCAACCGTACATAGGTGCAGGGAAAGGCAGTCACCATCAACCTGCAAGGAGAAACAACACCGCAGCCGTCTGTGGGACCCGTCCATCCAGCCGAGTGTTTTACCGAGAACTGTGTCTTCATCATTGGGCTGAGTGAGTACCACCATGCCGTGCGGCACAGCACTGCCCCTGTGACCCTGCACCTCACCAGGCCCCGTAACCCGCCTGCCACCCATCCCTACCCCATCACCGGGCCCCGGGACAACCAACCCCTACCCACGGAGGGGAGAACTAACAACAAAGCTGCTCCCTGTCACCGCTCCCGGGATCCCCGTCCAGAGCAGCGGTGGTGTCACTATTATCACCACAACCATGGGTGGCGTCACGGACAATAAATCCCCACAATCAATCCCCTTTTCACTCACGGGTGAGGAGCGCCGCTCGAGTCCCCGGGATCCGGCCCACCACTCGAGCCACCACCGAGCAGCAGCACGTACACCCCTTCGTAACAGTGGCTGAGAGAGTGGCGAGCCTGGAAGCTGCGGCAGCTGGCGGCAACCCGCCTGGCGCAGGGACGGACGATAGTGATTCCGGGCCTGACACTGAGCCCGTTTCGGAAGAAGATGAAGGAGTCGTCGCTCTGCATGACATGGAGGCCACTTACATTCCCCGGAGTGGAAATAACGGGTATCGGGCGGCCCTTCCTCGCCGCGCCTGCTATGCGCTGGAGGGGCTGGTGCCCGTGTTCTCCCACCCGGAGCCGGGTGAGGAGGACGGAAGTGCACCCTAAGGGCAGCGGAGTGCCGTTGTCACCGTCCCCGTTGGGAGTGGGACCACCACTGTTTAAGGTTTGAAAGTTTGAAAATGATAAGAATAATCAACTGAGAAGTCACCTGATTTACTGCTGATTGAAACCGGTTGTTGCCGGCACCGTTGTCCCCGTGGGGACCGTTCAAAAAGTGTTGCATAAAGAACTCTTTATGAACAGGCCCGAGAACTTGCAGGGCAACCACAAACTTAGTGGCTTGTAAATAAAGTTGTTGTGGCTTCCACCGTTACCGCCTCCGGAGAGGCAGATTGGAGGAAGGGCCCGCAGTGGAGCAGGCTGGGGCCCAGCCACCACCGGAACCGGTGGCGATCATCTGGGGGTTTCAGGGGTTCCCCATGGACGTGGGTCCCCTGGAAAGGACAGAACCCGCTCAGGCAACTTGGGCAGGACTGGGGTCAAGGGGTGCTGCCTGTTTGCTTAGGGGCAGCATCAGGGCCAGGTTGCTTGGGTGGGAGAGAGCGGAAGCCATAACCGTTTGCAACCGTTTAATTAAGAGTACCTCCCGATGTGGGAAGATGTTATTATACTTGTAAATACGTGTACCGTTTAACCGTTTTAATATTTTTCAGTTGGTGAAAATAAAACCGGTGATGGACGGGCAGCCCGCGGACGGTCTGCATTTAACTAAGGGGGAATGTGGTGCCCTGGACAAGCCAGGGGCCACAGAGCCCAACACCAACACACCCCACACTCCCGGTCAGGCATACCAAAGTCAGACAAAAACCCTTGTTGCCTTCCTCCAGGGGCTGATGTTCACATCAGGTGGTGGGCCAGGCGTTTGGTCCCACCCACCGAAGAGTTCACAGTCCTGCAGGCGGGAAAAGCAGACAGATTAGTTTTGGAGGTGAATGTGAGAGGAAGGAGAAGTGGTAGTGGAGCAACTAACTGACAGCGTCCGGGTGTGTGGCCCGGGCGGTACAGCAAGGTTGGCAGACGGTGGTGACCGTCTGCAGGAGTGGCCTATCGGAGTTAACGTAAGGACCGTGGACAGGTGGTGGCCCGGCGGTACCGGACCGGTACACGAAGAGAAGTCAGCACCATCTGGCAGGGGCTTATGGACCCCGGCAAGGCTAGGAGTCGCCGTGAATTTGCCGAATCCGTTAGTGAAGGGGACCTCCTGGGTTTCCAAACAGCCAAGTCCCGACAGAAGGCAACAGTCCAACCAGAAGAGGGAGACACCGCCAAGGCAACCGTTTCTCAGGGCCAGAGCCTGCGGGCAAAAAGGGGCTCCTCCAGCCCACATCCAAGCTGGGGAACGGGTTACCGGTGGGAACCCATCGGAACCATCAACCGTACATAGGTGCAGGGAAAGGCAGTCACCATCAACCTGCCGGGAGAAACAACACCGCAGCCGTCTGTGGGACCTGTCCATCCAGCCGAGTGTTTTACCGAGAACTGTGTCTTCATCATTGGGCTGAGTGAGTACCACCGTGCCGTGCGGCATAGCGCTGCCCCTGCGACCCTGCACCTCACCAGGCCCCGTAACCCGCCTGCCACCCATCCCTACCCCATCACCGGGCCCCGGGACAACCAACCCCCTACCCACGGAGGGGAGAACTAACAACAAAGCTGCTCCCTGTCACCGCTCTCGGGATCCCCGTCCAGAGCAGCGGTGGTGTCACTATTATCACCACAACCGTGGGTGGCGTCACGGACAATAAATCCCCACAATCAATCCCCTTTTCACTCACGGGCGAGGAGTGCTGCTTGAGTCCCCGGGATCCGGCCCACCGCTCAAGCCACCACCGAGCAGCAGCACCAGCGGCCGGACCGAGCAGTGGGAGAGCGCAGCGTCCCCTTCTCCGCCCGCGACAACTTCTTTATGTTCTCCATTCTGGTATATATCCCCAGCAGTACCCCATCATGGTATATGCCCCCATCATGGCCCATCCTGTTAAATATGGCCCCATTCTGGTATAAATGTCTCTATCATGGCCCCATCCTGGTATATAGTCCCCCATCATGACCCTATCCTGGCATATATGTTCCAATCATGGCCCCATCCTGGTATATATGCTCTCATAATGTCCCCATCCTGGTTTAAATGGCCCCATCCTGGTATATGTCCCAAGCATGTCCCCATCCTGGTATATAGCCCCCTCATCCTTGTATATAGCCCCCTCATCCTGGTATATAGCCCCCATCCTGGTATATAGCCCCCTCATCCTGGTATATAGCCCCATCCTGGTATATAGACCCCTCATCCTGGTATGTAGCCTTCATCCTGGGATATAGCCCACCGCACCACACACAGTAAAAAAAAATAATAATAAACGATTGTACTCACCTACCCTCTACTCCCCGGGCATCCTCCTGCGATGCTGGCATGCTGGCAACTGATCAGTGTGTAAGTGGCGCAGCACATGATGTCAGTGTCATGTGTGGCCACTTACAGCACCGGCAGCTGTCAGCATATTCCCTGCTCCCCATACCCCAGATTGTGTGCCTGGGGAACAATGAATATTCATGGCCTTAATTGGCAGGCCTCTGTACTGCGATGTATTTCAGCTGGATGCGCGACCTCGCTCGGGCACACATCCATCTGAATCAGAGGCTGGGGCAGGTGGGCGTCCTGCACCCCCGGGTCCGGTCGCAGCCGCGACTGCGGTTGTAACGCCCCTGGTGGTAATTGATATCAGTTTTTTGTAAATAGTTTTTTTTTTTTTATATAATACCAGTTTGGTTGTGCAATTCAATCCCAGACAGACGACCTTCAACCCCACCAATGGGATGAAAACAGCTTCAGTGACCGCCAGATGGAAACAAGTTGAACGGAGCAGCCTAATTTTGCAGTGGCTGTTGCCGGCTACTGCAGGACAACTCCTATACAAAGGAATAGAAGATATATTGCCTGGGGCTTAGGCCCATGGTCTTTTAAGACCTTAGTCAAGTCCCTGCTACTTGTCATTATATGAAATATATCACAAAATGACTCCACAAAGAACATGACATAATAAGTATACTAGAAACTTGTTTTATCCTTCTCTAAAGGGAATGACTGACCTAAAGTTTCATGGTCCTTGTAATATATTCATATAGGTATCGAATATATTTTGGATTATCAAGGACTTTCATAAAACAACCAGGCCAATACTGCAATGATTATCTATCTGAATCTGCAAACAACGTTGGACAGTTATCCCATTACAGTCATGAAGGTTGATCTGCTGTTGTTGGTTTCGGATGACTGACAAATCCACGGGCATAAGTTGAAGAGCCAGAGCCCCATGGAAAATTTTGAAGGGCCTTTCCCCTTTGCTCACCACCACTGAGCCCCCTACAGTACTGCCAGCGCTGATGTACCGCCCCTGTGCCAGCAGCTGGGACTGCTGCTCGGATCCGGATCCACGGTGGCTCGAGGGGTCTCCGGACCCGGGGTCGTGCTGCCACACAAAACCAAAAAAGGAGTATTTACGGGGGGGTGATATGTATGATGTCACCCACGGTATGTGGTAAGGTGGAGTACCACCGCTGCCGTTGGGAGCACCCGGTGGCGATGGGATGGCAGCCAGGTGTTTAACCCCTCCGTGGGTAGGGGGAATGCCCCGGGTTCGGTGATGGTAGTGAAGGGAAACCGTTGGGGAGGTAAGGGCCACTACGTACTCACTCAGTCCAATAACGCTCACACCGACAACTTGTAAACTAAAGTTCTGAGCACCGCCCGTTGGTGTTGCTTGTTAGCCTGTGACCTTTTCTTTGGCAGCTTTCTACTGGTTGGCCCCTGTAGTATAGAACTAGTCGGGTCCCGCTCATCCATATGGCTAATGGAGTGAGCTTGCTCTCAGGATTCACGCTTGGGATTTTCTGGACTGTGTATTGGAAAAGTCCTATCCCCCTCATTGCGCTAGTACCTCGATTTTGGAGCAGGTGGACAGCGAATCTTGAAGGCTCCATTCTCTTTGGGTAAATTACCAGGACGCATGAAGCTACTTCCCGGCCTAGGGTCCACGTACCCCGTCGTGCCCTGGCCCCTGCCCAGAGATGGCACAAGGCCGCCGGCTGCTCTCCTCGGCAGTTCCGTGCCCCTTGTCACGATCCCCTGTGACCGGTGTTCCAGCTCCTACCAGGCCCAGACCAACGTCTGTCACCTAGTATTGTCAAGGAGCCCAGCCCCTAACCTCTCCTTTCAAGAGTCACTTCTACTTTGACTGTCTCCTGACACTCCTGACCCTCCCCTTAACCAACCCCCCAATTGGGCGACCTTATTCTCTTCAGGCTACCCAATGGTGTGTCTGGTGGGTGTGGTGCAGAGTGTTCCTAGGATTTTTGATTGACTGGTTCTTAGCAACACCAAAGGTCAGGAACTCGTAACCAAGAAGGATATGGATACTGTGCAGAAGGGCAGATTGCACAGTACCCTGTGACGACCTGATAGGCCAGGGCGTCACATTGACAGTGGGAGGCATTACATGTGGGTCTGACAGTGACGTGTGTGTAAACAGAACACTAGAATGCAACAGTGCAGTAATGGTGACTCAGTGATGACTGGAAATAGGTTTTTATTTTACACAAAGTAGTATTAACTGTAAAGAATGATCAGGGAACGGCAAAAGTGACAATTGTAAAACAGATTAATACACGGTAAGAGATGTATAAAATACAAATACAATATTATTACAGTTGGTCTCTTATAATACTAAATAACAAGTATCACCAGCGTCGGACTGGCTACCGGAGGAATCTCCAGTAATGCCAGGCCTGGATTCAGTTACCTGCACTGAACTCTGGAGTTCTCACCTGAGCTCCAAAGTGCAGCCTAGACTGAACCGCGAGTGCCGAGTGATTGATTCCCGGCGATTGCGGTTTAGTTCATGACAGCTGCAGACAGACCAAGCTGATCTCCGGTGCTTTCACCTGAACTCCGGAGATCAGCCCGGCCTGTCCGCAGCTGTCATGAACTGAACTGCAATCGCCGGGAATCAATCATTCAGCGCTCACGGTTCAGTCCTGCAAACTCTGAGATCAGTCCAGGCTGCAGGTGAGCGTTCCGGAGTGCAATTCATGTAACTGAATCCAGGCCTGGCATTACTGGAGATTCCTTTGGCAGCCAGTCCGATGTTGAGTATCACTAAGGGGTACTTTACACGTTGCAACATCGCTAGCATTTGCCAGCGATGTCCAGCGCGATAGCACCCGCCCCCATCGTACATGCGATATCTTGTGATTGCTGCCGTAGCGAACATAATCGCTACGGCAGCGTCACATGCACATACCTGGTCGGTGACGTCGCTGTGACCGCCGAACAATCCCTCCTTCAAGGGGGAGGTGCGTTCGGCATCACAGCGACGTCACCGCGACGTAACTAAGCGGCCGGCCAATAGAATCGGAGGGGCGGAGATGAGCGGGACATAACATCCCGCCCACCTCCTTCCTTCCGCATTGCTGCTGGACACAGGTAAGGAGATGTTTGTCATTCCTACGGCTTCACACACAGCGATGTATGGAGCTGCAGGAGCGACAAACAACACCTGATGTAGCGACAATATGGAAATGAACGACGTTACACAGATCAGCGTTTTTTTACGCTTTTGCGCTCGTTCATCGTCGCACTTAGGATTCACACGTTGCGATGTCGCTACCGGCGCTGGATGTGCGTCACTAACGACGTGACCCCGACGATGTAACGGTAGCGATGTCGCAACGTGTAAAGTACCCCTAAGTTTTCTTAGTTCAAGTCTCTCTGTCAGTGTTACCCCGGCATCTGTCCCAATCCTTCCTTTTCTAGATAACACAATCTAACAACACACAGGCCCTAATGGCTATGGCACAACCAGCAAGTCCAATTTTAGCGGGTAACTTTCCTCACTTAACACGGTGCATCTGGAAGGGAAGCAATCACTTGGCTCATTTGGAACATCTTCTGTCGTCTGTGTTCGGCCTTCAGTCTTCGGTGTTCAGTCGTCTTCCGAAACCAGTGTAACTCAGGTCTTCTCCTGTATCGGGTCACGCTTCTAAGTCAATTGGAGCTATGTGCCTGCTCTGCTGCTCACACGACCACTTCCTTCCTTCCATCACTTGGCGCCAACTTTGCCTCTTCTGGACCATTCCATTTTAGAATTATCAACTGCGGCACAACTGTCACCTGGCTCAGTGTCTCTTCTAAATGCATATCTCGGTGATATTCACTTGCAGATACTGTATGGTATTAACCGAGTGCATCTTCTGTTTACCACCCCTTTACATGTGTGCATTTGTTCTTCTTGCCTACCCAGCACTTCTCACCCCCCTGCAATCACAGGCTCCATAGCAGCTGTCATGGTGGATGCTATGACTTTTACTGGCGGACAAATACAGAAAAGGGCCCCTGTGCAAGAACAATTACATGGGTCCCTTGCAGCTCAATGGCTCATTATGCCCAGTTCCACCTGATTTGTAGGCCGAAGTGACCCCTTTACCCTTTTGGTCCCTGTGTGACTGCACTTGTTGCACCAATGATACTTTCACCTATGATGGCTATAATTCTTCACCTGAGCAGCACATCTAATCATTTTTGTTTTTCTGCTCCAATAGCAGAGTAGAAGACGTGAAATATTTTGTACAGATGTAAATCTAACCTAATCCTTGGCAACCAACAAGTCTCAAACCGTCCATGGCATACCATTGAAGTTATCATACCCCTGGTTTTACCTGATCCCCATTATCCAGTTTTTGTCTCATCTTGACCATGACTACATCTACTCCTTGGGACTGCATCCTGGTCCTACTTGACTTTGTTACCTGATCCTTGTCTTGTCTCGACAATATTTACATCTACTCCACAGTACTTCGTCCTGGTTCCAACTGCCCCCATTACTAGACTCTTGGCTCAACTTGAGCACATTCATGTCTTCTTCATGGTATTGCATCATGGTTCTAAGTGACCCCAATACCTGACCCTTGGCTTGAGTTGACCACATTTATGTCTTTTGCATGGTACTGCCTCCTGGTTCTACCTGACCTCTATTACCTGACCCTTTTCTCATCTTGACCCCTTTTAAATTTATTCCATGGTACTGCATCTTGGTTCAACCTGAACTCTTTACCCAACCCTTTGTTTGATTTGAGCATATTTTTGTCTTCTCTATGCCACTGAATTCGGATTCTACCATATCATTATCTGACCCTTGTTTGGTATTGACTAACTTTACATCTCCTTCATGGTACAGCATCCTGGTTCCACCTGACCTTACTACCTGACACCTTGCTGGTCTTGACCACATTTATGTCCTTTCATGTTACAGCATCCTGGATCTACTTTGTTACCCGACCCATGGTTTGTTTTGACAGCATTTACATCTCTATGGTTCTGCATCCAGGTTCTGTTTGGCCCCGTTACCTGACCCTTGGCTTGTCTTGAGGACATTTACATCTTCTGCATGGTGCTGCATGTTGTCTTTACCTGATCTTGGCTTGTCTTGAGGACATTTACATCTTCTGCATGGTGCTGCATGTTGTCTTTACCTGATCTTGGCTTGTTTTGAGGACATTTACATATTCTGCATGGTGTTGCATGTTGGTTTTACCTGACCCTTGGCTTGTCTTGATGACGTTTTCATCTTCTGCATAGTGCTGGATCTTGGTTCTACCTGACCTTGGCTTGTCTTGACCACATCTACATCGGCTCCACACTTTTACTTCCTGGTTCCGCCTGACCTTGTTCCTGGACACTTGAGTTGTTCACAGTCTCTTCTGTCTGTTCCATAGAACCACATAACCGATTTTGCAGGTCCTTCCTTACGCCCACTAGCTGACTACACTCTACACAATGTGACTCGTCATTCTATCCTAACCAAAACATTATAACCTTGACATTTATTTGAAGTTACCCATAACTAACTACAACTATTTGGTTCTTTTTCTGGTAGATGTTATCCAGGGAATCAAACACTTGACCACTTTAGGTTACCCAATTCCCGGACTCTTCTATTCTACAGAATATTCTTTTTGTAGATGATATATGTGCTCGAAAGAGAAGATACATTTTTTACGCTTTTGTGCTCGTTCATCGTCACACTTAGGATTTACATGTTGCAATGCCGCTACCGGCGCCGGATGTGCGTCACTAACGACGTGACCCCGACGATGTAACGGTAGCAATGTCGCAACGTGTAAAGTACCCCTAAGTTTTCTTAGTCCAAGTCTCTCTGTCAGTGTTACCCCGGCATCTGTCCCAATCCTTCCTTTTCTAGATAACACAATCTAACAACACACAGGCCCTAATGGCTGTGGCACAACCAGCAAGTCCAATTTTAGCGGGTAACTTTCCTCACTTAACACGGTGCATCCTGGTTCCACCTGACCTTACTACCTGACACCTTGCTGGTCTTGACCACATTTATGTCCTTTCATGTTACAGCATCCTGGATCTACTTTGTTACCCGACCCATGGTTTGTTTTGACAGCATTTACATCTCTATGGTTCTGCATCCAGGTTCTGTTTGGCCCCGTTACCTGACCCTTGGCTTGTCTTGAGGACATTTACATCTTCTGCATGGTGCTGCATGTTGTCTTTACCTGATCTTGGCTTGTTTTGAGGACATTTACATATTCTGCATGGTGTTGCATGTTGGTTTTACCTGACCCTTGGCTTGTCTTGAGGACGTTTTCATCTTCTGCATAGTGCTGGATCTTGGTTCTACCTGACCTTGGCTTGTCTTGACCACATCTACATCGGCTCCACACTTTTACTTCCTGGTTCCGCCTGACCTTGTTCCTGGACACTTGAGTTGTTCACAATCTCTTCTGTCTGTTCCATAGAACCACATAACCGATTTTGCAGATCCTTCCTTACGCCCACTAGCTGACTACACTCTACACAATGTGACTCGTCATTCTATCCGAACCAAAACATTATAACCTTGACATTTATTTGAAGTTACCCATAACTAACTACAACTATTTGGTTCTTTTTCTGGTAGATGTTATCCAGGGAATCAAACACTTGACCACTTTAGGTTACCCAATTCCCAGACTCTTCTATTCTACAGAATATTCTTTTTGTAGATGATATATGTGCTCGAAAGAGAAGATACATTCTAGATCCTCACAGAACAACGACGATTCAGCCACCTCATCACACTGCCCCCTATAGAATGAGCGCAGTTCTAATTTTTCATCTTCTTTCTATTATACAACACTCCTAATTATAACCAGGGAACTGGAAGTTCCTTTGGAACACAAAAAAAGAGATTTTTTTTGGACTTGGGAGCATCCAGGTGGCATCAAGATGGTTCCTGTCAATTGTTGATGAACTTTTTAAGGACAGTCCCCAGTAAGGACTCTAACCACCTATAGAGCAGAATATTACTAGTTAGTTTTCCTGCTCGCTATTATAATGTAGATATAACTTATTCTCCAGTCATACAGAAAACAGATTGCTATTTGTAACTCAGACCGGTAACCTGACGAGCCAGCCAAGGCAATTTTCTATGGAGGTTGTGATTTACATGTTTGCGGACGTTGATGTGATGCAGGTTAATTCTTAATTTTTGTAGATATAAATCAACATTTCATCTTAACATGCAACCTCTCATTCATCTTTTCTCTTCAGTGCCTTCTACACCATCTGTTCCTATTTCCCCGGGCTGCGCTGTTGACATCTGTTGGGCTGTCTCTCAGGCTGTTCTATCTCCCACCGATACTTGGCCACTGCATCCTTTTCAAGCAAGGGCAATTTATGCTTCAATTGAAGATTGTAAGATATACAAAATACTGTAACTGGTCAGAATACATTGCAAATCATCAGCGCAACATACCGAATTTCAATTCTTATCCAGGATGGGGCTGATTGTTGGAACGTTAGGCCTATGCACAGGTATTTAAAGGGCCACTGCACCACAAGTGAATTGCTTAACTTGTATGGAGCTCACATTGCATGATTCCACCTTACTAACATCCAAATATAAATTCAGAATCATTTTTTCTTTACTAGTAAGAAATGCATTGCATTATGGGAGCTCATATATTCATTATGTGACTCATTAACTAAGCTGTCATGTCCTCAAATGGTATTAACCTGCAGATATAGTGTTAATCTTCAGGTTAGTAGCGCTCTAAAGTAGTGTTCCCCAACTAAAAACTGGAGGCTACTGGGAGGAATAAAGTTAATTTCCTACCAGTAGCCGGGCTTTTAATTGTTTAGAGCAGTGTTCCCCAACAGCAGCCCCCAAGGCGCACCAACAAAGCATGGTGTCAGGATTTCCTTAGTATTGCACAGGTGATAATTTAATCACCTCCACAGGTGATGATTCCAGCACCTGTGCAATACTATAGAAATCCTGAAACCATGTCCTGCTGGTGGGCCTTGGGGGCTGAAGTTGGGGAGCACTGCTCTAAAGAATTGAAAGCCCGGCTACTGGTAGGAAATTAACTTTATTTCTCCCAGCAGCCTCCGGCTTTCAGTCATAGAGGAGTGGCGAAGATGGCTTTAGTCATTGCACAGTACACAATTAGTGGCCGGTGTAACCACCGCCCAGGCCTGACTGACAGTGATGCAATGCAAAGCTGGCTTTCAGTCAGTGCTGGGGCGCGGTTATATCCGCCACTCACTATGTACTGAGCGATAACTGAAGCCGCACTGGCCGTGACTCTATGACGGAAAGCTGGAGGCTGCTGGGAGGAATAAAGTTACTTTCCTACGAGTAGCTGGGCTTTTATTGTGGTGGCTTTAGAATTGTATTAACCTGCAGATTAACCCTAGATCTGCAGGTTAACAACTTTTGGGTACATGACAGGTTCCTATGCATTTAGATGAAAACATAGAGTTTTCATGAACATTCTACAAAAAAGCTCAGAAGGTGAATGGAGAAAACATAATGTATTCTAGTCTGTTTTAGATCTTGTTCACACACTGCATTTTTTTTTCATTCTGTGTTTTTTTTCCTGCTGAAAAATGCGGCATTTTACAGTACAAATGAGATTTCTGAAATCCCCTGCACATGATGCTTATTGTTTTTCTTACAAATTTAAACCTTCAAAGCAGGGTTTTTTTTTTAAAATCTGTAGCTTGTCAAATTTTTTTTGCATCGTTTTCCAGCCATTGAAATAAATGATAAAAAAAATGCAAGTAAAAATGCGCCAAACACACAAAAATATGTAAAAAATGTGCGTATAATAGTGTTTTACTTGCCGACAGAAAAAAACTGCTGCAAATACTTAACATGTTTACAAAGCCTTAGGCTACGTTCCCACAATGAGCTTTTAATGAGTTTTTGATGTTGCGGAATTTCTGCACCTATTATTTAAATTAGTTTACTTTTGTTTTTACATTTTGTTTTTTATGTGTGTGTTTTTACCTGCATTTTTAGTTTCTTTTTCATATTTGCCTTAGTCAAAACTTTGATATTTTTAGGTGCGGATTAAATACCGTAAATTTTTTTCCGCTGCGGAAATAAACTAAAATTGCGCGTGTGTTTCTTACCTGCAAATTTTCCTTATCTAATGCAAGTCTATGGGGAAAATCTGAACTGAAAACCCAGGGTACCTGACGGAGAAATTGTCCTTCTGCGGATTTGGAATGCACCGCAGCTCAGTATACACGGAGGAGAAAAGAAGCTCAGGGGGCAGCAGAAGCGGGAACCAGAAAGTGCTGCCTTTTTGACACAGAAAATGTACAGAGCATCAAAAAGTCACCAAAATGGAATGTTGACCTGCTTTCACAAGTGTATAGGCTTCAGAGCAAATTTCTGACAGTATACCTCAATCTTGATATTTTCATTCACTAGGCAGGGCTATGATGCTTCTGGGCCTTAAAGCAAATCCTGTAACAGTTGCTAACCCTGTGTACTATATAATGCTGCTGTTATAATGTACCAAAGTCCCTGTGGACCACCTAATTCTCAAAGGCAAAATGTGGCTGCAAATGTCTCTAAATCTGTGTTAGGCCTCGGTTCCACTTGCGTTTTGCACGGACGAGTACGATCCGATAAAACATCGGATTGCTCTCACTCTAGTGCAAAACTATGGGGCAGTGTCCACCTGCGATTGATTTCTCTTGCCATAGCGGCATGCGGAATGAATTGCAGCATGCTGTGTTTGGCAGTGAGTCTCGGCTCACACCCCCCCATACAAGTCTATGGGAGCGTGTGAAACATCGCACTGCACTCGGATGTCATCTGACCACAGAAGCAGGCAGTGGAGGAGATGGAGAAAAAGTGCTCCCCCCTCTTCTCCGCAGCTGTGATACGATGAAAAGATCACATCACAGTCACATGACCCTCGCAGCAGAGGCTCATTAGCATATCGCTTCTGATGCTCTCGTATGGAAAGCAAAGCGCAAGTGGCACCATACGCTTAGTGAGTACTTCTACTTTGCAGAGATGATCCATTCACCTAACAGGTGTGGAATATCAAGATGCTGATTAGACAGCATGATTATTGCACAGGTCTGCCTTAGGCTGGCCACAATAAAAGGCCACTCTAAAATGTGCAGTTTTACAGTACTTTTGAGGTCCAGAGGTGTCAGAAAAACAGATGAGCTTCCCTGAGAAGGTTTCTGACAGTTTGTGCAGTAATTCTTTGGTTTTGCACCAATTGTTGTAGCAGATGTCCAGGTGATTGGTGTCAGACGATCTTGGAGGTGAAGATGCTGGATGTGTGGGGGTCCTGGGCTGCTGTGCTGACACATGGTCTGCTGTGGCTACACATGGTCTGTGGTTGTGAGGCTGATTGGATGTGCTGGCAAATTCTGTGAAACGCCTTTGGAGACGACTTATGGTAGAGAAATGAACATTCAATTCATGGTCAACAGCTCCAGTGGATATTCCTGCAGTCAGTACGACAACTGCACACTCCCTCATTACTTATGACATAGTGCTTTGTGATAAAATTGAACATTTTAGAATTACCTTTTATTATAGCCAACCTAAGGTACAACTGTGCAATAATCATGCTGGCTAGCCCAAGGCACACCTGTGCAATAATCATGCTGGCCCGTCTAAGGCATAACTGTGTAATAATCATGCTGGTCAGCCTAAGGCACACCTGTGTAATAATCATGCTGGCCAGCCTAAGGCACACCTGTGTAATAATCATGCTGGCCAGCCTAAGGCACACCTGTGCAATAATCATGCTTTCTAATCAGCATCTTGATATGACACACTTGTGATGTGGATGGATTATCTCTGCAGAGGAGAAGTGCTCACTAACACAGATTTACACAAATTTGTGAACAATATTTGAGTGTAAAAGATCTTTTGTACATAGAAAAAGTCTTAGACCTTAGAGTTCAGCTCATGAAAAATGGGAGAACAAACAAGTGTGGTTTATATTATTGTTCAGTGTACATTTTTGAAGACCATCAGAATTTACCACAGCCCCCGATGAAACAATATTGAGCAAAAATATTTACCCACCTCCCGTTCTACTGACTGCTGATTTGGCCTTTACCCATCCCTTACCAAGACTGCTGCTCTCCATTGACTTAATCACTTTTCTTTTTGCACTCAGAATGATGTGAGTCTTTCTTGGTCCTATCGTGGTCTCCTGGCTTTTGTGTGAGAAGGTCACCTGTGGCCTAAGGCTCCATATTCCTGATGGCTAAAGGCTCCATGTTCCTGATGGCCCAAGGCTCCATGTTTCTCATGGCCCAAGGCTCGATGTTTTCAATGGCCTAAGGGGTACTTTGCACGCTGCGACATCGCTAACCGATGATAGTGATGACGAGCGGGATAGTCCCCGCCCCCGTCGCACATGCGATATCTTGTGATAGCTGCCGTAGCGAACATTATCGCTACGGCAGCTTCACATGCACTTACCTGCCTTGCGACGTCGCTCTGGCCGGTGACCTGCCTCCTTCCTAAGGGGGCGGGTCGTGCGGCGTCACAGCGACGTCACATGGCAGGTGACCAATAGAAGCAGAGGGGCGGAGATGAGCGGGACGTAAACATCCCGCCCACCTCCTTCCTTCCTCATTGCAGGCAGGACGCAGGTAAGGAGATGTTCCTCGCTCCTGCGGCTTCATACACAGCGATGTGTGTGCTGCCGCAGGAACGAGGAACAACATCGTAGCTCCTATTGGTGCGACATTATGGAAATGTCCGACACTACACAGATCACCGATTTTCGACGCTTTTGCGATCGTTTATCGATGCATCTAGGCTTTACACGTTGCGACGTCGTTACTGGCGCCGGATGTGCGTCACTTTCTATTTGACCCCGACGATATCACAGTAGTGATGTCGCAACGTGCAAAGTACCCCTAAGGCTCCATGTTCCTGATGGCCTAAGCCATCTTGCTGCTCCTCCAACATTTCTCATGTCTAGTTTCTCTGGGGTCATCCATGGACAGCACCCACAGAGACATGGGCATAGTTTACCCTTATACTGTGGTAGGGGAGTGACAGGTTAGATGTTGATCTTGGCTTGTGGATGTGACACTCTCCAATAAAATAACCACAAGTGGCATCAAGTACAGTCGGTCCCTGGATTATGGGGCTTGATCACAACCCCTATAGGAAGTATTTTTCAAAGTTGCTGTAAAGGAAAGAAAAAAACATCTACTTTTTCCTGAAACAGCACCACGTGCACACATGGATTATGGTATTACATCTCAGCCCCACTGACTTCAATGCATCGGAGCTGCAATTCCAGAACCAACCAGGACACAGATGTGGCGCTGTTTCTGAATCCGGTTCAAGATCTCCAAATATTAACACAACCTAAGTGCGATTGTTTTTTCTCCACACTTACGGGAAATAGGACCTGGTCTTTTTGCATCTGCGGAGGGAACATCTGATTTTAGGAGTCTGTGTTTTGGAGCAATGTAGACAACATCTCTGCTGAAATCAGTGAAATGATCCGGACTCCTGTACTGACCTATGGCACAGACGCATGTTAGCAATGACATTGCGAGGCCAAATGAGATATTTTTTTTAAGTAATTTCTAATTTGCCTGCAGTATTTAGGACATGTAATTTCACACCTCAGTGGAAGTGCTAGGGTTTATAGTAACATCGGCGCCCCTCCGAGGCTATTTGGCACTTGGCGCACATCGAGCATCAAAGGAGAGACTTTTGTAACTTTTCATCGCTGCTTGGCCTGACACTATGGTAAAGGTTAGTGGCGCAGATACATGGGAGGAAGGTTATGAGGTGTTATTCACAGCATATAAGCCGACATCATGAAAATATAACAGATCAAAGGGACCGCGGCCACTTCTACCCTTCACTTTGTGTCGGAGAACAACACGAGGGAGAGAACTTTGCTTTACATTTTATAGGCACTGGCAGGGAACATTCACTTTTGAATTGCCACATATTACACAAATGGGCCAAAGGAGAGAAAATCTGCATGTGATAGCAATTTCACATTTCTTCCCTTTAAATTATGGGATAGACACTTAACCTAGTTCGATTCCCAGGTGGTCTGGCCGCTGTCCATACTATTGTGGTTTGCTTGAAGGATTCATTTCTCTAAAGGAACTGAAAAAGGAGGAAAGAAAAAGCTTAAAAATACAATTCAGAGAACATACATTGTAACAAACCAAGGTTACACCGAATCACAGTGGAAATTAAAGGGGTTTGACTACTTTTACATAGATGGCCCATCCTTAGAATAGGTCATCAATGTCAGATTGACCGGGGTCCGAGACCCCGCACCCTCGCCAATCAGCTGTTCTTGTGTCGGTGGCAGCAGGTAGCTGGACATGCTCCGTTCCGGAGCTGCTCCGTCTTCTGATAGTGGCCGCCGCACTGCACATCCTCCTCCTATTGATCTGAACAGGAGGCGGATGTGCAGTACCCGACTGCGGCCACTATCAGAAGATGGAGCAGCTCCAGAATTGAGCATTTCTGTCTGCCTGCTGCTGCTGCCGGCACAAGAACAGCTGATCAGTGGGGGTGTGGGGTCTCAGACCTTGGCCGATCGGCCATTGATGACCTATCCTATGGATAGGCCATCAATGTAAAAGTAGTGGACAACCCCTTTAAGTAGATGTGTTAGCAAAGATATGTGACTGATCTACACACTTGGTCAAAATTGTTGGTACCCCTCATTTTCTGAAAGAAAAACACACAATGGCCACAGAAATAACTTGAATCTGACAAAATTAAAACTAAATAAAAAATCTATGAAAATGAACATGTGAAAGTCAGACATTGCTGCTTTTCTGCTTCCACAGAATTAAAAAAAATATAACACTCATGAAATAGGCCTGGATAGAAATGATGGCGCTCTTCCTTCCTTCCCTTCCTTCCTTCCCTTCCTTCCTTCCCTTCCTTCATTCCTTCCTTCCTTCCCTTCCTTCCTTCCCTTCCTTCCTTCTTTCCCTTCCTCCCTTCCTTCCTTCCTTTCCTTCCTTCCTTCCTTCCTTCCCTTCCTTCCTTCCCTTCCTCCCTTCCTTCCTTCCTTCCTTCCCTTCCTGCCTTCCTTCCTTTCCTTCCTTCCTTCCCTTCCTCACTTCCTTCCTTCCTTTCCTTCCTTCCTTCCTTCCCTTCCTTCCTTCCCTTCCTTCCTTCCTTCCCTTCTTCCCTTCCTTCCTTCCTTCCCTTCCTCCCTTCCTTTCCTTCCTCCCTTCCTTCCTTCCTTCCCTTCCTTCCTTCCCTTCCTTCCTTCCGTTCATTCCTTCCTTCCCTTCATTCCTTCCTTCCCTTCCTCCCTTCCTTTCCTTCCTTCCTTCCTTCCTTCCTTCCTTCCCTTCCTTCCTTCCCTTCCTTCCCTTCCTCCCTTCCTTTCCTTCCTTCCCTTCCTTCCTTCCCTTCCTTCCTTCCCTTCCTTCCTTCCTTCCCTTCCTTCCCTTCCTTCCTTCCTTTCCTTCCTTCCTTCCTTCCCTTCCTTCCTTCCCTTCCTTCCTTCCTTCCCTTCTTTCCCTTCCTTCCCTTCCTTCCTTCCTTCCCTTCCTCCCTTCCTTTCCTTCCTTCCTTCCTTCCTTCCCTTTCTTCCTTCCCTTCCTTCCTTCCCTTCCTTCCCTTCCTTCCTTCCTTCCTTTCCTTCCTTCCTTCCTTCCTTCCTTCCTTCCTTCCCTTCCTTCCTTCCTTCCTTCCTTCCTTCCCTTCCTTCCTTCCTTCCTTCCCTTCTTTCCCTTCCTTCCCTTCCTTCCTTCCTTCCTTCCTTAATTCCTCCCTTAAGTCAATGTTTTCTTGCAAACCTTTTGAGGCAATCACTGCAATCAAACGATTCCTGTAACTGTCGATGAGACTTCAGCACCTCTCTACAGGTATTTTGTCCTCTCCTCAAGACCAAATTGCTTCAGTTGTCTGGTGTTGGAAGGTTTCCTTTTCCAGATGTTTCAGCTCTTTCTAAAGATGCTCAAAATGATTTAGGCCAGGGCTCATAGAAGCCACTTCAGAATTGTCCAATGTTTTCCTCTTAGCCATTATTGGGTGTTTTTAGCTGTGTGTTTTGGGTCATTATCCTGTTGCAAGACTCATGACCTGCGACTGAGACCAAGCTTTCTGACACTGGGCAACACATTTCTCTCTAGAATCCCTTGATAGTCTTGATATTTCATTGTACCCTGCACAGATTCAAGACACCCTGTGCTAGATGCAGCAAAGCAGACCTAAAACATAACAGAGCCTCCTCCATGTTTCACAGTAGGGACAGTGTTCTTTTCTTGATAGTCTTCATTTTTCTGTCTGTGAACATAGAGCTGATGTACCTTGACAAAATGTTCCATTTTTGTCTCATCTGTCTATAGGACATTTTCCCAGAAGCCTTGTGGTTTGTCAACATGTAGTTTGGCAAATTCCAGTCTGTTTTTTTTATGTTTTTTTTTTCAACAATGGTGTCCACCTTGGTCGTCTCCCATAAAGTCCACTTTGGCTCAAACAATGACAAATGGTGCGATCTGACACTGATATTCCTTGAGCTTGAAGTTCACCGTTAATCTCTATAGAAGTTTATCTGGGCTCTTTTGTTACCATTCGTAATATCAGTCTCTTTGATTTGTCATCAATTTTCTTCCTGCGGCCACTTCTAGGGAGGTTGGCTACAGCCTCATGGATCTTAAATTTCTGAATAATATGTGCAACTGTAGTCACAGGAACATCAAGCTGCTTGAAGATGGTCTTATAACCTTTACCTTTAACATGCTTGTCTATAATTTTCTTTCTACTCTCCTGAGACAACTCTTTCCTTCCTTTTCTCTGGTCCATGTTGAGTGTGGTACACACCATGTCACCAAACAACACAGTGAGTATCTGTAGCCCTATGTACAGGCTCACTGACTGATTACAAGATAGTAGACACCTGTGATTCTAATTAGTGGACACACCTTGATTTAACATGTGCCTTTTTCACATTATTTTCAGGAGTACCATCATTTCTGTCCAGGCCTGTTTCATGAGTTTTATTTTTTTTTTTTTTTATTCTGTGGAAGCAGAAAAGCAGCAATGTCTGACTTTCATTTGTTTATTTTCATAGATTTTTTATTCGTTATTACTTTTGTCAGATTCAAGATATAGTTGTGACCATTGTGGGGTTTTCTTTCAATAAACGAGGGGTACCAAAAATGTGTGTATTAATTGGGATACATATGTTGATAATTGATGTCCTCAGGATATGTCTGGGGTCAGAGAGCTCTGGTGGTAGGAACATGAATGGAGTAGGGGCATCTGCACACTACGTCTTTTAGATGCCGCCATACCTGCCCAGTTTCTCCAGTAGAAGACACCAGGAAAACGCTAGCAATATCCGAAGCGTCTTTTCTTGTGTCTCTTTGGCCATTTTTTATAGCACCTTTGTCGCTGGCATTTTTTCCTTGTACTGTATAAACCATTGAGCACCTTCCAAACAGGAAGGAGAACGGACCGGTCACTTCTAGTTAACCATCTTTGCACCTTTGGAAACTTGATACGGTTAAAAGAAGCCCCGAAGACTGAATGGATGAACGTTTTTCCAGCGTAAATTCATATGTTCATTGTTTTTAACATTTACTTAGCACTTTTTCATTTACTTTATACTGCAAAAAGAAAAGACTCTAAAGGAGGCCGTACACATTGAATAAAATTACAATCAATAACCCTGGCCATACATGTTCAGTAAAACTCAATTATGGATGAACACTCGACCTGAATGCACCCTGACTAGTGAGTAGGCTAGAGAGATGGTAGTCTCACCATTGTAATAATGTCGCGGGCGGAGAGGCCGCGCTCGCTACGCTCTGGTCCGGGGCTGCTGCTGCTCGGTGGCTTGAGTGGTGGGCCGGACCCGAGGACTCGAGCAGCGCTCCTCACCCCCGAGTGAAAAGGGGTGTTGGGTGGTTTTTGGGGAGATAGTTTGTGACGCCACCCACGGGTCGTGGTGATGGCGGGCACCACCGCTGCTGTGGCGGGTCTCCCTGGAGCGATGGTGGGGAGCAGCTAGGTGTTAACCCCTCTGTGGGTAGAGGTCGGTGATCCCGGGGCCCGGTAGTGGACGGGGACGCAGGAGGGCTGGGGTGCAAGGTTACGGGGGGCCGCGTGGCGCGGTGCCGGATGGCACTGTTGTACTCACTCAGGCACAGATTCACAGAGTCTCTGGTAAACCAAACGGCTGGATGGACGGGTCCCGCAGCCGGCTGCAGTGTCTTTGCTCTCCCCGGACAGGTTGATGGTGGCTGTCTTTCCCTGCACTGCTGTGAATGTATTGACTCCGGTGGTTTCCCACTGGTAGTCCGCTCCCCGGCGTGTATGTACCGAAGGAGCCCATTTTGCCCGCAGGCGCTGGCCCTTGGATCTCTAGCCTCTGGCGGTGGCTTTTTATCCTCACTGTTTGGACTATTGCCTTCTGTCGGGTCTTGGGTGTGAGTGAACCCCTGGGGTCCCGGTCACTATCGGATTTAAACTTTTCGGCGGCTCCTAGCCTGGTTGGGGTCTGATGGCCCTGCCTTTGTGCTTGGTACAGATCTGCTCCCCAGCTCGGTACCGGTGGGCCACCGCCCGTCCCCGGTCCTACGGTTCCGCTGACCTGCACCACTCCTGCAGATGGCCACCACCGTCTGCCGACTTTGATGTACGTGCCTGGCCTCCTACCCAGACACCAACAGTTTCTCTACTCTCGCTCTCCACTTCCAACCTCCACTCCTGCTCCAAAACTCTCAACTCCTCAACTCGACTGATTACTTTTCCCGCCTCCAGGCCTGTGAACTCCTCGGTGGGCAGGGCCAACCGCCTGGCTCCGCCCCACCTGGTGTGGACATCAAGCTTGGAGGACAGCAACAAGGATTTTGTTTGACTGTTGTTGCCTAACCAGGGGAGGGTGTGTGTGAGATGTTGTGATTGTGACTACCTGGCTAGTCCAGGACGTCACAATAACACAACACGAGGAAGGTAAGACAAACGGGTGAGGAAAGACACAACAAAAAGCACTCCTAGGAAACTTCACAGCTGCAATAGTAATGAAACCACAGCTATGCAGAAACAACCTCCTTCCACATGGTCAGCATAGGTATGAGCTATAGCCGGTATAGGGAGGAGTGAAGAGTAGATATTTATAGCAGAAGGGAGTGGGTGCAACTAAGGTTACAACTACCTGTTAGATCACTGTAGGATAGAAAGGAACCTTAACCCCTTCAGTGCAGGATGAAATTAAATATGCCCCACCGTTTGTAAATGATGAGATGGAACTAAAAAGGATCTGCAATCCACAATACCCTGTGACTTTCTGATCCCAGACTCCCTTCCAAGATCACATCAGGCCATGATACACTCATAACAATTCCGTCTCTAAATCAGAATTTAGAAACTCAGGTAGCGAGACTGGTTTGCAACTGGTCAATATATGTGTAACTCACACAGATGTTTGCTAAAAGACAGCGTAGACATTCCCAATATAGAAAGTGCCAGACAGGGAGTATGGTAAAAATTAAGGGACGGATGTGAGTGATGAACTGCCTATGGCCTCAGGGGCTCTGCCACTGGTTTGATCTAAGTGATGGGAAAGGCTCAAGTGATCTTTCATAGTTTATTTAAAGCAGGGTGCAAATAGGGCAGATCTGTAACCGGAAGAAGCCTACCCTGTATTATGTGATTGGCTTTAGGCTTATAGGTGGCCTCCTGGGGTCTTCACATGGTTGGCATCTCGGTATGTTACTTCTGTCCATCTCTCTGCTGCTCATCCTCCTTCTCTTTTATTGGTAACTATTCAAAGCACAATCATATTATTCCAGTTATTCAGATCTTCATATAATATGTCCAGGATGACGTTACAGCTACTACCGTCATTTGGTTCTCGTAGAAGCACAGGCTGGTTTTAGTCAAGGTATAAAAATGTTCTATTGTATTAATATTTTTATTCTGTCAATCTGGCTGGATTAGTAGACCTGTCATCTTATTGCTTTAGGCTCCATTCATTGAACAGCACTCATACACACATCAGATCGCACACACTCACAATGTGGCGCCCTGGCCTAGCCAGGTCATCACAGATAACACACAAACACCCCCCACCCCATTAGTCAGGGACACCAGCCAAACACAAAACCCTTGTTGCCTCCCTCCAGTGTCTGATGTCCACACGAGGTGGGGCAGAGCCAAGCGGTTGGCCCCACCCACTGAGGAGTTCACAGGCCTGGAGGCGGGAAAAAAGAGCAGTTTAGTCCAGGAGGTGGAAGTGATAGGAGTAAACATTTGGGTGTCTGGGTTGTGGCCCAGGCACTGACAGCAAGGTTGGCAGACGGTGGTGGCCGTCTGCAGGAGTGGTGAAGCAACGCGGAACCGTAGGACCGGGGTCAGGCGTTGGCCCGCCGGTACCGACCGGGGAGCGAAGTGAAGCCAGCACACACAGGCAGGGCCATCGGACCCCGACCAGGCTTGGAGCCGCCGACAATAGTCAAATCTGAATGTGACCGGAACCCCAGGGGTTTCCTAACAACCAAAGACCCGATAGAAGGCAACCGCCCACACCGTGAGGGTATACATCTACTAGCTAAGGCTAGAGACCCAAGGGCCAGCGCCTGCGGGCAAACGGGCTCCTCTGGTATCCATACACCAGGGAGCGGACTACCATTGGGGATCCATAGTAGTCAAAAGAAAACATCAAGGTGCAGGGAAAGGCAGCCGCCATCACCTGTCCGGGGAGAGACACTGCAGCCGGCTGCGGGACCCGTCCATCCAGCCGTTTGGTTTACCGAGGACTTTGTGCATCTCTTACTGAGTGAGTACACCCGTGCCATCCGGCACCGCGCCGTGCTGTCCCTGCAACCCTGCACCTCACCAACCCTGCCTCCCCGCCACATCACCAGGCCCCGGGACCACCAACCCCTACCCACGGAGGGGGAAAACAACATCCCAGCTGCTCCCTACCATCGCTCCCGGGATCCCCGTCACCAGCAGCGGTGGTGCCCATCTTCACCACGACCCGTGGGTGGCATCACGGACTAAATCCCCCAAACCAACCACCCCTTTCACTCACGGGCGAGGAGCGCCGCTCGAGTCCCCGGATCTGGCCCACCGCTCGAGCCACCGAGCAGCAGCAGCCGCAGCAGCGCCGCACCCGAGCGCACGGTAGTGGCATCCTCCCCGCCCGCGACAACTACATCCGGTAATACCATACTGTTTACGGCTGGCAGGGGTACCTGGGATGCCGTGCATTGGAGCGTGAGGACTTGCAGTGGAATGCATGGAGGACCTGCGGTGGAACGCATTGATGTGTTCCACCACAGGTCCTCGTGTTCCACTGCATCCCAGGCTCCTGGAACAGTATGGTATCACTGGATGTGTGTATGTTTATGTTTGTATGTGTTTGCGTGTGCGTTCCACCACAGGTCCTTGATGCGTTCCAATGCAGGTCCTCCCATTCCACTGTGTCCCGGGTCCCCATAGCAGTACGGTATCATCGGATGTGTATGTATGTGTGTGTGCATAAGTGCGCGTGCGTTCCACCATAGGTCCTCGTGTTCCACTTTATCTCAGGTTCCCGGAGCAGTACGGCATCACCGGATGTATGTATGTGTATGTTTGTGTGTGTTTTTGTGTGTGCTTTTCACCACAGGTCTTTGATGCATTCCAACTGTGTCCCAGGTCCCCAGAGCAGTATGGTATCATTAGATGTGTATGTATGTATGTATGTATGTATGTATGTGTGTGTGTGCATTCTGCTACATGTCTTCCTGTTCCACTGAGTTTCAGGTCCCCAGTGCAGTCCGGTATCATGGGATGTGTATGTATATGTGTGTGTGTGCGTTCTGCTACATGTCCTCTCGTTCCACTGTGTCCCAGGTCCTCAGAGCAGTATGAGATCATCGGATGTGAATGTATGTGTGTGTGTGTGTGCGTTCTGCCGCATTTCCTCCAGTTCCATTGCATCCCAGGTTCCCAGAGCAGTATGGTATCAATGGATGTGTGTATGTGTATTTTTGTGTGTATGTGTGTGCATTCCACCCCAGGTCCTTGATGCGGGTCTTCTGTCTTCTTTCGGTTGTCTTTTAGGGGTGTCTGCTTTCCATGATTAAGAGTCCTGCTGGATTAATTAACCTTTTTAGCCGCACCTCATTATTGAACTGCAACTAGGGCTTATTTTTGGGGTAGGGCCTGTATTTAATCCTTACTCCAAAAAGGCCGAAAATTCCTGCTAGGGCTTGTTTTCGGGGTAGCGCTTAACGCATGGTTACCTTTTAATTTTTGCAACATATTTCAGCTTTCTCATTACAGGTGAAAAAAATGCTGCAAAAACGCTAAAAAAAATTGACATGCTGCAAATTTGAAAAGCGCTGCAGTTTTCCAATTAAGTCAAGGAGAAAAAAAAGAAGCATGAGCATGAGTTTTCTGAAATCTCAATATATAAAGTGAAGGGAGATTTGAAGTGACAATTATATCTATAAACCCTTAAAACGTCATTTTATTATAAAATTTAAAAACATCCAAAATACACACTATAGAACCTAAAGTGCACAGGTGGAGAAGGGAGGAGGGTAAAGGATAAAGTAACCCCTAAATATAAACCTCCCTCCTGTCCACTACCTAACGCGGGGGTTGGCACCCTAGAAGCACGATATGGCGCCCCCACTCACCGCCGGCTATCCTTAGCCTGCCCTAATTCACCCTAGCGGCAGGTATGAAAGGTGCTCAAAAACTCATAAAGTGCATAAGTGCGGATAGCTAATGAGGTATAAAAAGAGGATCATGTAAATCAATTGGCCTTAGAGGTTTAGGCGAGGATGCGCCAGAAAACGTGGAGGGGACCTTAATAACTGTCTCCTAAACGTGGAGGGGACCTTTTCTGAAATCTCATAACCTTTGCTGATACTATATAAGGCAACTTTTAATTTGCATAAAAAAAATGTTGCAAAATTGCAACGTGTGAACTAAGCCTTAAGGCCCCGTCACACGCAGCGATATCATTAGCGAGTGTACCCGCCCCCGTCGTTTGTGCATCACGGGCAAATCGCTGCCCGTGGCGCACAATATCGTTAGTCCCCGTCACACATACCTGCATAGCGACGTCGCTGTGGCTGGCGAACCGCCTGCTTTCTAAGGGGGTGGTTTGTGCAGCGTCACAGCGGCGTCACTAAGGGGCCGCCCAATAGAAGCGGAGGGGCAGAGATGAGTGGGACATAACATCCCACCCACCTCCTTCCTTCCTCATTGCTGGCGGTCGCAGGTAAGCTGTTGTTCGTCGTTCCCGAGGTGTCACACGTAGCGATGTGTGCTGCCTCGGGAACGACGAACAACCTGCGACCTCAACAATCAACGATTTTTTGAAAATGAACGACGTGTCAACGATGGACGATTTGGTGAGTATTTTCCATCGTTAACGGTCGCTCGCTGGTGTCACACGCAACGACGTCTCTAACGATGCTGGATGTGCGTCACGGAATCCGTGACCCCGGAGATATATCGTTATCGTTAGATACGTCGTTGCGTGTGATGGGGCCTTTAGACTATTGATTTTAAAACCCATGTAGGCATACATCTTTTCTGTATAGATGTCAGGCTGGATGAACCCCACGGAGCACAATGGTGACCCGCGAGGAACCCCAATGCCTTCTCAATATGCACCAATGATATGCAACAGTCTTATATAGCAGCCCTCTCCGACGTCAATATATCCCGTATGTGTCCCCAGCCGTCGCCAAAGCTTCCATTATTACCAGTACATAATTTACATTAAATATCCCTAAAATAAGGGCAAAGCAGAAATAAAAGATAAGATTTTCTCTCCTTCCCTGTGACTTTCAAGTCAATTCTTTCATTCCTTTGCATTTTTATTACTGAAACCCGCTTGGAAAAAAAAAAGCTTTGATATAAAAGATCAACCAAAAGGTTTAAAAAATATATATTTGTATAATATTTATAATGCAAATCGGAACTTAGCATTTTTTTTCGGTTCATTTTACTAGAACCTGTGGAGCTTAGACATAAAAAAAAAGCCCAAATCCCCAAATGACACAGCATGTACCGCAGTTCAGTGAGACGGGAACGAGATGTGTTTGTGTTTAAAATACCTTCTTTCTTCACAAGTCAGGAGTTAAAAGGTAAATGTGTTGTTCCGACATACATTACTTGAATAGAAAGTTTAGGCTGGATCTCATTAAATTAGCCTACTTTACATCTCTCCCCCTGCGGAGGTAACAAATCCCTCTTGTCTGGTTTGAAAAACTCCCACAAAAAAAAATATATAACAATAATGTATCTGCTAAATGCATAACAGTAGGTAAATATTAGGGGAGGGCAATTGATATAATGTCTCTGTAAGAAAAAAAACCCAACATGATTTCATAGTCGGATCTCTATTTTCTGATATAGAAATACCTGGAATTACTGCATTTTTCAGTTTATAAGACGCACTGGATTATAAGACTCACCCTAAATTTAGAGAAAAAAAAGTAAAAAAATAGTGTCTGACTCATAATCTGGTGGTGAGGTGGCAGGAGTGGTGGAGCGGGGTCACAGGAGGTGGGGGCGGTGGTGGAGTAGGTGGTGCGGCGGGGGTCCCGGATGCTCTGTTGGCGGTGCGGGATTGAAAGAAATGGCGTGCGCGGAAATTGAGCTATCGGATCAATGACAAGCCGAGATCTCATCTGCGAGCGCGCCACCTCCAAGCGCAATTTTACTTAAGTCCACTGCTGAGAGATCAATGGGCTGAGGCAGCGCGTGCGCAGATGAGATCTTGAGCCAAGATTATTTGAAGCCCACACCACCTACATAGCATCTTGGACACCTGCAGCCAGCACAGCCCTCGCAGCCAGCACAGCCGCTACAGACAGCATAGCGCCCACAGCCAGCACAGCACCTGCAGTCAGCACAGCCCTCGCAGCCAGCACAGCGCCCACAGCCAGCATAGCCCCAGCAGCTAGCACAGCGCCAGCAGCCAGCACAGCTATCGCAGCCAGCATAGCGCCCCGCAGCCAGCACAGCCACCACAGCCAGCACAGGACCCACAGGCAGCACAGCCCCAGCAGCCAGCACAGCTCTCGCAGCCAGCATAGCGCCCCACAGCCAGCACAGGACCCACAGGCAGCACAGCCCCAGCAGCCAGCACAGCGTCTGCAGCCAGCACAGTGTCTGCATCCAGCACAGTGCCCACAGCCAGCACAGTGCCCATTCTCCACCTCCCGGTAAGCTACATTTAGATTATAAGTCTCATCCCTCATTTTCCTCCCAAATTTTTGTGAGGAACAGTGAGTCTTATAATGCGAATAATATGGTATATGATAAAAATTGTAAGTGTTCACAGCCACTACTAGGGGGAGCTCAAGAGTTTACTTGAAACAAATGCATAACCTGTATACAGAAACCTCTTAAGCTCCCTCTAGTGGTGGCTGCAAGTAGACAGAATTTGATCATTTAAAGGGGTAACTCCCATCATTTGTTGCCCACCGGAGATTTAACTTCTGCGACTTCTCTTAACCTTGAGAAGTATGGGGCCTTATACTTAACCCCATCCACCCGAGCTTTTTGTTTTCGTTTTTCATTTTCCTTTTTTTCCTCCCCTTCTTCCGTGAGCCATATCATTATATTTTTCCTTCAATATTGCCATATGAGGGCTGATTTTTTGCAGAAAGAGTTGTGCTTTTGAATGACACCATTCATTTTACCATATAGTGTACTGGACAACTGGAAAAAATTCCAACTGTGGAGAAATCGTGAAAAAAAGTGAAATTCCACAATGATCTTTTCTTAATTCACCACATTCACTATATGGTAAAACGGATGTGTCAATATGATGCCTCAGGTCAACACGAGTTCATAGACACCGAAACATGTATACTTTACTTTTATCTAAGTGGTGAAAAAAAAATCTGAAGTTTGTCCAAATAAAGAATTGCGCTTTTGTCGCCATTTTCCAAGACCCGTAGCGTTCTCATTTTTTGGCATCTGGGGCTCAGTTATTTTTTGCGATTTCAGCTGCCATTTTTAATTATACAATTTTTGGGTAGATGTGCTGTTTTGATCACCTGTATTTTAATTGAGTGTTGCGGTGACCAAAAAACCTTAATTTTTGGCGTATGCAACTTTTTCCTTGCTACGCCGTGTACTGATCAGATGAATTGATTTTATATTTTAATAGACCGGGCATTTCTGAGCGCGGCAATACCAAATATGTGTATTTTTTTCATTGTTTTATTTTTAATGGGGCAAAATTGGGGTAATTTGAACTTTTTGTTTTTATTTTTTTCATATTTTTAAAAGCTTTTTTTTTTTACAATTTTTTTATTCATTTTACTAGGGTACTATATAACTGTTTACCGTGATTGCTTCTCCTGATCAGAGCGATGCTGCAGCAATGCACTGATTAGGAGAAATGCTGATCTCCTGTGAGCGCCTGTGCTTTGCCAGCATTCACAGGAAACACCTCATGGCAGCATCAGTGGTCGTTATCTGAACCTATGCTATTATGGTAACACATTGGCACCACGTGATTGCGGGAACGCTGATGGCGACGAGGAAGAGCGCGATCCCTGCTTT